>NC_134473.1:24432207-24485107 GCF_964194025.1 Convolutriloba macropyga
AACATTTTTTAACGTAACGAGAAGATGACACATCATTATGTTTTTAAGTTTTTTTTTGTTTGCCAAGAATAGCAATAATTTAAAATATTTATAAAGATCGATAGATACATTTTTTGTGAGACAATTGATAAAAACTTGATAATTGAACACAAATTATTTTGTTTTGGTTGAGTTTACATATGTTTACTAACCATTAATTTGTCAACCAGTAAAATTTATACTGCATTACTGAATTAATCCGAATCACCAAAAATCTATCAAACTACAAAAAGCAGCTGAATTTAAAATCTTTCTTTGTTTTATTTTGATGCGAATTTAACATTGGTGCGACCTTTACAACCTTTTTTTGTATAAATTCTTGAAATAAGAAGTTTTCTTAATGCCGTCTTTTGTTTTGATGCCTTATTGCTCAAAGCATAAGTGTTAAATTTTCTCCAATTTTTCTTAAGATGGTTTTCACCTCTTCATGGAAACTTAGGGATGGTTCACGTTTAACGGCTAGATACGAATCCGTTAAAAACGTTGATTATTTACTCCATATTTTTCAATTTTGTCATCCTTAGGTGTACAGTTGTTGTGATGATTGCAGAAGATCATGTATTCAGATTTTTGTCGTTTAAAGCCTATTTGAATCGGAATGACTTTTTGGCATCAGCGTTCCTGGTCTCAATGTGTTTTTGGCAATATCAAGATTTTCGTTAATAGTACATATTTTATCGTGTCATCAACGTATTGCACAATATTACAGTCTTCATTATAAATTGATCGGATGTCATTTATGAAATGCTAAAATAAATTTAGGGCCAAATATTGTGTCACTGGGCACTCCAAGTTTTATAGATATGCATTTCGACAGGGTGTTATTTAGTTTAACACATTGCTGTTGATTGCTGAAAAAAAGGTTCTGATAACACTAGAGATTCCCTCCAGCGATTCAGTTTTTCAGGTTTTATTAAAAACATGTTGTGAGATATTAAGGCAGAGATCTAGAAAATGAGTTGCAACAATTTGATTTTAGTCCATCCGACTAAAAAAGTATCTGTTGTATACAAAAAAAACCTTGAATGGCAGAGAAAACTGTCTAAAAAACGAGCTGTTTTGCTTTCAAAGTTCCGGTTTTCCGTAGATGATCAGATATTTTCATTGATAGTAAAAACTCAAAAATCTTCGAAGAACTGGCGAAATTGAACGTATTTCAGTTCTCCCGTCGAGTACGGTCCACGCAGGAATTTTCGGAAGTCTCGATGACCATAAAGGGCTAATTTTTTTATGGCATCTAAGAGTTCTTTCTTTGAAACATACCAAAACAATAATTGGTTCAAAGCAGCTTCTGATATTTTTTTCAACTGTCCTGTGTCAGGAGGAATCAGACATCCGAGAAATTCCCCCAAAATTGAAAAACAGTAATTTAATAGAGTTTCGTTTTTTATATTTTGAGTGATTAGGTTGCTAAACAAATTTCTGAATATATGTATTTTTTTCGGACTTCCGTTGTGATCTCTCATCTTGCTGATGAATTCCCATCCATTTTTGTCAGTGCTTAAGCTGTTAAATGATGCGACTTTTCTGAATTTTATGCTAAAATTTTCTACCACACTCAACCGCATTTTTTGCTTACTTGTCTACCAAATGAAGTAGAAAAAGGAAAATTTCTTTAAAAAAACGTTACCGGAACCTTAGTCGTACTTCATGTGTTCTCAAAGACAGACGGACGTGCATACTAACGAGATCAAAGTTTTTGATATAAATAGAATGGATAAAAAACTCTTCTGAAGAAAACGAAATCCAGCCATTACAATTTCTCCAGCAGAAACGAAAGGCATTATTTTAAAGTATAGTCCTTGCTTTTTCTAAACAACAAAAAATGAATATCAGCTTGCAGATTTTATCAAACTCAAATCAATTTTCCAAATCTAAGGTTTTTCGACTAATCTTGCTTTGTAAGCTTGTAGTTAGGTGTTCTCTTTTTGTTTTAAGTTAGACTTCGCTTTCTGATTTCAGAATAAATACGTTTTTGCATAAGTCTTCCTACTGATTGAGGTAAGTCATCAATGCTCAAAAAATTTTATGCGCAAAAAACTGAAAACTCTATAAATTGCAGTAACGATTAATCGTTCAACAATTTATTTTCAAAGTAAATCGCCATTGGCGACTGACGAGATGGTTGCAACATGAATCCAAGAAGATGGTGAATTAGGAAAGTTTATTGAAGACAGGACCCAATTGCAACACATAAAGATTAAAATAATGACTCGATCTGTAAATTCGATCTGACAAACCAGAACATATGACCCAAGATACGCCAGAAACGAACATTTACATCAAAAACTATGAGTGTGAAAAATGTTTAAAATATTATAAAGCTGGCTTATTGACACAGCTGAGTTAAAAAGACTGAGCTACAAGTCGGCGAGAGAGGCAAAAAAGATTCACTTTTCAGAAGTTCCCAATTTTTTACGAGAACATATAATGTTATAGTCCTAAAAACAAATTAAGTTATTAACTGATAACATTAATCAAAGCAGATTCAGTCTGAATAAAAGCGTCAAGGAACTTATATTGAATCATAAAAAGAAAAAGACAAAAAAATTCGAGACAAAACTTTATAATCCCCAGTCATTGTCTATGATTTATCCGAAAGTTAATCGGACCTGGCATAATTGAAAATTAAATACAAACAACAGAGGCACGAAAACTGCTCCAAAACTGAAATAATAAAATAATCGAATAGTTTTATGAAAACATTGTTTTGAAGTGATAGCAAAATTAGCCACCCATTGGCCGGCTAAACCTATGGTATCTAAGCACCATACAACCCCAAAAAATAGAAGTTAAGTTAAAAAGCTGAAAAGTTAATTTAAAGCTAAAAATAATCTACCGATCGTATGTTTTTCTCACAAAACAATTTCAATCGCTTAATTTTGACAGAAGCTTCAATTCTAACTCTTTAAAACTCACTGATAACAGTTGCAGCGTGGTTCAATCAAATTACTACTCAAGTTCGAATTTTGAATGGACTTCAAATGTAGAAAATGATGAGAACAGGAGAAAAGATTGCACCACACAAAATCTAAATCTTTTTTGTTCCGACCCCCCTTGAGGGAGGAGGAACTATATACTCAAATGGGTTTTTTTTGTTCAGACAATTTTCGCCGAACCATATATTAATCGCAGAGAGTTAAGACTGGTATCATTAGAAAGCTTGTCCGGCGCAGAATATGGAATTAAAAAGCTTTTTTAAATTTTTGTTTGTTTACAGGGAGTTATCGATGTTTAAACTTCTGAGAAAAGTAGAGTGAATTCCGTTGCTTTTATTCACATTTTCCGGAATTTTTGCCTAAATTTTCGTCACTTTTGCAAAAATTTGTTAAAGTTTTTAAGAATAGTGTTGTTGATTTTGTTTTCAAAGACAAAAACGTATTGTTGAACATTTTGATTTAATTTTGTCAAAAATTTGGGCTAAATATTACAAAATTCAGCCTTTTTCATCAAAAACAGCACGTAATAAGCTTCTTTAGTCCACTTTGATTAAATTTAACGGCAGTACACTCCCACACAACAATAATACAATCTTTGAAGACTTAACGCGGGCTATTCTTACTTCATGTTCTGTTGAGAGTCCTCTGTAATTAGAACTTTGCCGTTTTTTGCTAACTTTACTCGTTGATTATCAAAAACGCAGAATTTGTTTTTGAGGTTTTAACTAACAAATTATCTATATCTATAACATTCATAAAATTAACTGTTTCTAATAGACAAAAAACATTAGCAGGGCTAGTTTTGGACTAATCTTGGAATGTTAAAATCCAAAAAGAACTGGGATTGTAATCAGGCTGTCTTTTTTTTTAAAAAAAAAATTGATTTTTTTTGTTTTAATTAAATAACAGAACATATTTAATCAAAGCTCAGGAGTGATAGGTCCAATTGGCTTTCTCAGCAGCTCTACGTTATTGCATTTAGTGTTTGTTTAACTTGAAAGCTTATGGTTGTTTTGACTTTTAAGAATATTTGATTTTTAAATAAATAGTGGCTTAAGGAACTTTTCCTCTATTTCTTTTTTAATTTGGTCAACTTGTAGCTTAGTGTCAGCAAAGAAAGAATGCTTCTCCTTTCTACTGATTTTAAAAAATTTATCGTCATTGCGGTTTTGAGCCTTAAGTTATTGACTTCTGGCTTTGATACTACTAAATTTCAGATTTTTTCATTTTTAGATAATTGCGAGTTTTTCACGTTTTCTAGTTTTGTCACATTATCACATTACTTACAGTTCTCAAATCACATTATTGGCGTTAAAAAATCACAATTAAACATATCAAATTTCTGAAAGATATAGGTTATAGCTTTGACAGCTTCGACACTTCTTTCCTGAAGAGGTCAATTGAACTTTTTAATTTTGTCTTTAACTGTTGTTTTTACTTTGTCTTATTAGTCGTACGAAATTTCTTGTATAATGACAGATTTCATTGAAATTTTTTGGAAAAATGAGCAAATATTCTGATACTAGTAGATAGCTGATGGCTTTCAAGACTTTGAAAACAATTGTTTTCCAAAATAAAAATTTAAATTTCGCAACTTTGTTCTTTTTATTGTGTTTTTGTTACCTAGTCTTGTTAATTACTGGACAAGTATGAAATTATCGGCCTCAAAGGAAGCGATTGGTGTAACAAGTTTTAACTTTTTGAAAGAATTCATTATGACCCTACTGGCTTCGATGCCGGTTTTTCATAGAAAAAATTAAATTAATTTAATTTTTGTTATAATTGAAGTTCGTTTGGTAGCTGCAAGACATAACTGGACAATTTCAGTTCTCAAGAGCTTCCTTCGGACGAACAAATAAACCTATTTATTAATTCTAACTTTTTGAAAGAACTCATTATGACCCTACTGGCTTCGATACCGGTTTTTCACAGAAAAAATTAAATTTATTTATTTTTGTCATAATTGACGTTCGTTTGGTAGCTGCAAGACATAACTGGACAATTGCAGTTCTGAAGAGCTTCCTTCGGACAAACAAATGAACCTATTTATCAATTTCATTTGCTACTTAACGGCTTTCATGACTTTGGAAGTAATTTTGTTTCGAAAAAAATCAAAAGTTTTAATTACTTTTGTCCTTTTTTATTTTTTGTCTACTTGTTACCTAGTCTCATTAATGAAAGGCCACATAATGCATTATCAGAATCTGAAGAAAGCGCAATCGAACATATTATGGGGGCCAAAATATGGCTTTACGTCTTCGACAGCGTTTTCTGGCAGGTTCTAATTGAATTTGTTTGTGGTCTTTTTGTTGTTCTTTTAAGCCGCATTAAAAATTGGATAGGGACAGGTCTTGATGCCCTTCTATAGAAGCATTTGTAATGGTTAAACTTTGGGATATTTTACTTGTTTTTTAAAATGATTTTTCATTACTTTGACGTTAAATGTTTAAAAAAAATTAGCGAAGTTTTTGACTTTACTGTTTTTGTTCTTTTTCTCTAATTGTTACCAAAACTTCTTATGGACTGGTCCCATATCTTTTCTGGTGATTTATAAGTTATTTTGTTGAGTTTCAGTTTTATCTGATGGTATGTTGACTTGTTATTAAGTTTTATTTTTTAAAACGGACATAAATTTTTGATGTAATTAATGTTTGTTGTTGTTTGATTTTGCTGTTCGTCTTCACTCGCTTTCTTAGTATTGGCATATCTCATCAATCTAGTGCATCGTTTTTTACTCCACTGAATAATTTGCTTTGAAGGCTATCTTTTTTGTTCATACACCATTTTTTTGAAAATTACTGCGTTTTTTGGGGGGTTTTTTGGGTTTATTTTTGGGTTTTTTGGGATTCCCAAAAATAACTTTTTGGTTTTTCTATCTGTTCTTCATTTGGTAAACAATTATGCCAAAATTGTGGATGAGCGGATTCGGAAATTTATGTGCAATCGCACATTACCGAACCTCCTTGTTAGTTGTAGAAACTCAGAAGGAGACCTGTAACTGCCTCACTGATAGTTTCAAATACGTTATCGTTTCAAATGTTGACTTCAGTGTGTAAAATTATGAAATTTTGAACAAAGTTATGATAAACTCTTTTGAATTGGATCCATAATCTTTCAGACTGCAGTTATAAATTACAGCGTCAAATAATAGAGGTTCAGTTAACCCCCAAAAAGTTCATAACGACAATTTGAGTGGGTTCTGAAAAATTTACGTGAGAAAATTTAGCAGATTTTACCAAAATAACAGAATGGTAAATATTTAAATATTGAGAAATTTAGCGAATGTTCGAATCAATAGATTTAGGTGCTCCGTGCCGTTTTTAATTGAAACAATAAAGTGGTTGGTTAGATTCCATTTTTTAACGGAAAACCAAGTTGACCGGAAAATTATTTCAGCATAGTTCGTCCCCCCTACAGAGGTGTAAACAATAAATTGGTATTCAGAATCTGAGGACATGTTAATATAATGCTTCAATACAAACACTTTACTCAGATCTGACAGGTGATCAATTGGCTTTAAAAAAGCCGAGTCAAAGAGATGCCTGGAAGCAGTTTATAGAGATACTTAGCAATAACACCTTCTTGAAACTTAGCAAATGTCTACATTTCAAAGGGACAAAAGCTCCAATTATCAGAGCGCTTTTCGCCTTAGTTTCTGCAAGCTCCGTACAGATAACGACAATGATCATTAAAATAACAAGGAGGCTCGGTAATGTTCGTTGGCACATGATGTTCCGACCCCGTCCACCCACGTTTTGAGTTAATAGTCTACCAAAAGAGGAAGAGAAAGACAAGGTTCAAAAAATCACATATCTTTCAACAAACAAAAAAAAACGAAAATTAATGCTGGATCAGAGAACAATTGAGACTTGCCGTCAATGAGAGTACTGAACAACACACATACAAAAACAGATAATAGCAGACATTAAATACGACCAAAACTCGATGACTACATTTAAAAAAAGAAAATAACAAAAAAGGAATCCGATACAACCCGATCTAAACACATCAAATTGTAATTCCTGGATGCTCATTGGAAAAAATATGAGCTCTCAAAAATCCGACTCAGTGACATGCCGACAAAAAAGAGCAAAAAGGACGCAGTTCAAAAATACGTTTCTCTTTTTGCAAACAAATAGTTTCACATCGATTGACGCCACTTCGTATAAACTCGGCTCTTTAAGAAGGTTAATTTATGCGTTAAAGCAAGCAATTGAGACTTGTCGTTGTCTGTAATATGTCCGATGACTGCAAAAATGACAGCAAAGACGAAACACAGAACAATTGAATTTAACAAGAACGCGGTGCAGCAACCGTTGAAACCACAGGCTCTTCAAACAGAATATTGCACACCGATAATTTTACCCGTTTCTTAGCAACAATTGGGCCCCTGATTAGTGCGATAATGTGGAAAGGAAAAAAAACTCAGAATGATCAAATCACATTCACAACAATCACAATTTTCTTATGAAAATGCCTAGTACCAAAGCCAAGAAACCATTACTTTAAAATGAAGCCATTATAAAGATTGTAATATGGTTAACTAGAAAAAAGATGCGACCTGTCGTTACAGAAACAAAGCTATAAAACTGAAAAAAAAAATAAAACAAAAGTGAAAAAGCTCAAAAATTCCCTGACTTTTTCAAAAGAAATACTTTCGACTTATCAAACAAACCATAAACTTTCAAAGTAAGACAAAAGCAGATCAGTTTGCATCTGCTCGGGAATCCAGTTGTGCTTGTTTTGGTTGCCACTAAATCAGAGGACGAAAAAAGCAAATACGGATAGAAATCAAAATTTCACAGGCAGTTTATCGAAGCCCCAGAGTTGAAGTCATTATATCTATAATACAATAAAAACCATTAATAAAGTTCAACGGACAAACGCAATTAATTATTGTTGTTTGATTCCTTCTCATTGAAACTGAGTCGTCAAGCTAGAAGGTCTTCGTGCAGACGACAACAAAAAGAACCAAAAATAATGAACTGAACCGAAAACTAACGAACTTATGAAAACACAATAATAAGCTCTATTGACATTTGTTAAACTAAACATAACCAACAGCAACAAAAACTGTTAAAAGCATCAGAAAATTGATGAACTCTGTCAAAAATAAGGCTTTGTCACTGCTTGACAACAATGAGAAAAAAATGGTTAAACAAATTGTTTTCCTTGAAAAAAGTAAAAGAAAGTCTTTAAAACCGTTAGCTATTAATCGAAATCAGGAAATAGATTTAATTAGGCAATTTTGGAGGCAACTAAGGCTTTCGATTGTTAAAAATATGCCAAACGACAACAAAAGAACAACCTTCAGAGGCAAAAACGAAAAATCCTAATAAAATTTAAAAAGCCGTTAAAACTATAGGCGATTTGCTGAAGTTTTTAAAGAGGCATTTTTGAGCGTTCTTTCAATGCAAGTTTGAACCATTGTTAATGTGATAAGTTGAAAGGAGAACAAAAAACAACTCCAAACACAGGAAAATATGCTAAAATTGGGAAGTACGAATTATTTTTCTCAAAAAAAATTATTTGAAGTTCATTAAAACTTTTAGCTCTAATCCCAGATCAGTAAAAAGGTTGGTTTATTTAAAAATCTTCAGAAGCAATTAGGGCATTTAAGTGACAAGATTGTGACGTACGAAAGCGAAAACAACACAATTACAGGCAAAGACAAAAATCGAATGAGTTACGTTAGAGAAAGGCTTCAAACCGTTAAATTATCAGCTATTAACGTTAGTCATTAAAAATGTTTATTTTGAGCATTCTTTTAATGCTAATTGGAGCTATATTTAATATGATTATTTGAAAAGGAAATTAATATCATCCTCAAATACAGAAAATTTGCAAAATTACAAAAAAAATTTATGAAACTTTATTGTAAGTAAGCCAAAAAACTTTAATTGAATAAAAAATAAATATAAAGAGTATTTTTTTCCTCATTCGGAATACATTTTGCCCTGAGTATATTTTGACTAAGTTTTATGTGCACGAAAAAAGAATAAAAAATGACAAATATCAAAACTTTGCTAGCATTCTCATGAAAAGAAAATTTTCAAAGTCATAAGAGTCATTAGATTACAACTGAAGGGATTGCATAGGCTCACTTGCTGCTTTTTAGGAACCCAATTGAATCTTAAATTATACATACGTAGTCCTGAGGCTTTAAAAGAGAATCACAATTTAACCCAAAACAAAAAGAAATCATTTAACGTTTACAAAAATACGTTGTTAAAGCCATAAAAATTATGAGCTTTTTTCTGAAGACAAACTCTATTTCCATATGGCGTTATTTTGTTCTAAATAAGATAACTCATTTATCTGGCCGTAACTTTACATAATTTCTAAAAGTAATCAACCTAAAAAGAACAAAACTGCGAAAAGATTTTGAAAAAGACCGCGCTCCATATAATCCGAATAAGTATTGGTAGTAAGAATCCACGATGAGTTCAAAGCTTTCAAACCTAGCCCTGATTTTTCTCATAACCCAACAAAAACATATAAGTGTTCTTTATGTCTGCAAAATAGAGCAATTAGAAATTGAAATATTTCAATAAACGACAAATAAATCGTGCATTTTGTATAATTATCAGTTTCATTTTTCGAAAAACCGGCAATAATTTATTTCCAGAAAACCCATATAGGAAGTGAAAGTACAACTATATTTTTGGACTTTTCAAAAAAATCGGAAGTAGTTGCTAGGTCTCTACTTCCTGTTATTTTAAACGAATTAGGAAACAGAAGCTTATTTCGAACCTTTTTCTGATATAAAAAATGCTCAAATTCGAATAAATTAGCGGAAATATTAACCAAAAAACTCGGATAAAAGAAATTGGCAAGCCTTCTCTATGCTTAACGGCAACACAAATCACACTGTTTTTAAAAATATTAACAAGTTCTAGCAAAATTGGTAAAAATTTTGTCAAAAATTACCGAAAATGTGAATAAAAACAACGGAATTCACTCTACTTTTCTCAAAAGTTTAAACCTCGATAACACCCTGTAAAAACGAAAATCAAAAAAACCTTTTTAATTCCATATTCTACGCTGGACGAGCTTTCTAATGATACCAGTCTCAGCTCTCTACGATGAATATATCGATCGGCCAAAATTGTCTGAACAAAAAAAACCATTTGAGTATAGAGTTCTTCCTCCCCGACAAGTGGGTCGGAACAACAAACATGTAAACGATTCAGTGATAAATGGGAAGTTTACTCAGCTATTTGTTCAATTAATTATCAATTTTCATAAAACATGTACTTTACGATGTCTTCTGTTATGCAGCTTCCTCCCTTTGTGACGTTTGTGGCGCTTTTTTGGTTTAACTCTCCGTTTTTTATGCCGTTTCTTCTGTTTGTGATGATGCTTTTGGTGATTCTGTTTATGATGGTTCTGTTTGCGACAAAAACGCCAAATGAATGGTCATAATTTGTACTTTTACCTTTTCCTCAATATTTACTTAGTTTAGCTATAAAATCCAATTGCCGCAGTTTATTTTCTTGTCAATTTGTTTTTTCAAGACAGCAGATTTATTTTCTCATTTTGAGCCAACAAAAATCGTTTTCATAATACAGATATTTGTTACATCACATTGAAAAGAGAAACAAAAAATCTTCAATTTCAGAAAGCACAGGGTAAATTAACTTTGTTCTATCCAAATAATATTATTCATTAATTTGATTAAGAAAAACTCTTCTCGATGAACGCAATCGAATCATAATTGCCCCCATAATGATATGTAATAAAGATGGGAGGGATACACGACCACTGAGTTCTAGGTAGGCCCCCGGACTTGGACTTCAGTCTGAGAGAAATTCAGCTCTGAACCAGAGCATTTCAAGAGTAAAATTTTAATTCACTTCTGAAGCACTGCATCTCCAGAATATTTCAAGTTTCTCTGTGTGCAGTTTTCTTCATTATGATTATATTGATGTCTTAGAGTTACGCATATCCCAAAAATAATTCGTTGCAGAATAATGTCATACTTTTTTTTAGCTTATAACTGGTAATTACTACTACTTATACATAAGCTAGTTATGCATAAAAATAAACACCGCACAGAAATATATAACGAAAGTTAACGATGGTGAGAAGGTGCCCACCAAAAGTGCTTTGATCGCACGCAACCATGTGCTAACTTTTTGTTGTCAAAATGGATTAAATAGTATTAACTAACTCTTATCTGAATCACTTCCAGTACCGACTGCCTAGTCTATATCAGTACTGGGCAAGTCTAAATCTAAGCCTTATTTCTATTTCGTTTTTCAGAAATGGGCAAGTCTTAAAACAAGTCTTACAAGTCTGACAAGTCTTGGCCAAGACTTGAGTAATACTTGCAATTTGATTCACAAGTCAAGAGCAACTTTTCAAAAAATTTCGAGTAAAAAATTCGAATTCCAAAAATTTTTGCAACGACTTTCGCATTAATTTTTGGTCATTTTCCCCGGGGTGTTATAAAATGATGCCGAGGACATACCAAATTGTATGTTAGCACTCCGAGGGAGGGGGGTCTGTTCAGCACAAATTTAGGGTATTTCAGGTGTTCTGGGCCGTTTGGGCAGTTTCAGCCATTTTTTAGCCGTTCCAGCCCCAAAAATAGCCAAAATCACCACATTTTTGTTCTTTTCAGATACACCAAATGTCGAACGTTTCCAACCGAGGCCATTCTTGACGTTTCTTTGGCCAGCTTTAGGCGTTTTCCCGCCTATTTTTGACGCTTTTTTTGGATATTTTCGACGTTTCTTTAGCCATTTTATGGCGTTTTCCTGGCTGTTTTTGACTTCTTTTTTTTTTACTATATTTCACGTTTTTTTTAGACAAGAAATTTTCAGGCGGTGTTTTCCTATACTATTTTTGACATTTTTTCGACTATTTTCGACGTTTCGTCGGCCATTTTTAGGCGTTTTTCCGGCTTTTTTTGAAGTTTTTTTTGGGTTTTTTTTTTATCTTTTAGGATTTTTTGCCTGCCAAGACTCTGATTAAGACTTGCCAAGTCTTGACCCAAGACTTGCATTTAGACTTGCACGTCTTGGCCAAGACTTGGATTAAGACTTGCCAAGTCTTGGCCAAGTCTGACAAGTTTTAAATGTGTTATGATCATAGCTCTGACTCAGTACTGATACCTAGACTTGGAATTAGACCAGTACTGATATTCACTTGGCGCTAAGTACGGGTTATCACTTCCCCTCTAGGAGAGCACATGTAGAATTAACACTTGATAACTTACTATGCAAGGACGCATTAATGTACAGGAAGTAGCGGAGAAATCCCCGTGATTTATGAAGCACAAAGATTGATGAATCTGAGTGCTATGCTGATTTCCATTTTTATAGCATTAATACGTGCAAGCAATGAAAAGCTATTTTCATAATTTACAGCATCTTGTTTGAGCATATTTTGAAGCTCAATTCTGGATTATTGTTTGATGAAAAACAGTTTTTCTCCAAGTTTTTATAGAATATAGATGATTTACGGCACTGCTGTCTGTCAAACATTTTGAGCCTAGTAGAAAAAACGGGTCTTTCCCATTATAGCCCCCCAGCTTAGTGGTCAGATAACCTATAGCCCCCCAAACATGGTAATTATACCATAATGGGGGAGTTAATTTCATGGGGGGCTATAATGGGAAAAACCCGGAAAAACAATAATTTTTCTAAAAGTGGGGCATATTTTCCGTTTGTGCCTCCAATAGTTTATACAGCCCCCAGCTAGAGCACGTGCCTTGACATAGTAAGTCATTGTATCAACAATACTGCACGTGCAAGCAATATGCACCTACTAAGCTGGTGGGGGGGCAACGGAAAAGATCCAATTTTTGTCTAAATATACGTCATTTACCGTTTGCCAAATGAGCAAAATGCATTTTACTTAGTAAATTGTATGTTTTTGAAGTCCATTTTAGTCAACATAATTTTGGCCGTTCCTTTTTTATAATCGATGCATAATCATTAGAAATTTAGTAAATCTGTATTCATAAACACTGGCGATCCTACGTACATAGAAAATCCAGCGAGAAATTGACCAGTTTTCTGTAATCTGCAGTAATTTTAGATCCACTTAAAATCTGTTGAACTTAATCATGCTTTTGTCAATTTAAAAAAAATTTTGCATTGTTAATTCAGCGTCTTTATGGGCAAGTTGAACAGATATCGCGTGGGACTCAAAATACAGATGCCTATGGAATAATAGCCTATTTCTATCTAGATTTCCTTTGTAAGTAAGTTTGTCAGTTTACCACAGATATTTAAAACTTCTTCGATTGATATAAAAATCAAAAGAAACGACCAAAGTTATCTCGACTAAAATTGATTTCTGAAACGGGCAGTTGACCATTTAAAACTACATTTTGTGCGTTTACTTTTGTGTAGTGCAAATTTTACTTCGGCAATACTGAGTGAGTAAACAGAATAGATCCTTATATTCACTAATGAGGAGCGAGAACAGATAGATGAAATTCTGTAAACAAGCTTAGGATCTTTCCCATCGGAGCCACCCCCACGGAATTACGAAACTATAGACCTCATATGGTTAGCTTACCATGATCGAGGAGATCACTAATCTTTAATGGGGCACTAGTCTAATTGGGGGGGGGGGGGGGGGGTGCATAATAGGAAAGGCCCTTTAATTTTCCAAAACGAACAACAGGTATTGCAAATTGTACGGGCATTCAAATAATCACTCTTTTCACGCCAAGATCAATTGGGACAGTTCGGATTCATTATACGCATAAATATTGCACGTGTATGAAGCATGATATTTTATACTGCCTTCGATTGCGATCGAGTTATATAACGTCAATAGGTCTATTCTGCACTGACATCCCCGAGTTTATTCTCTGCTTGAAGGCACTTAGAACTTCTGGTATTTATCGACAATCGCCTAGTGGTTCCAAATGTAAACAAAGTAAACAACACGTGCAGTTTTTTTAGATGTCATCCCAATGCAGTATCAGATTCTACATTGCCAGATTTTCCTATATGCAATGCAAGATTTAAAAAGTTCCATCATTTAAAGCTTGCAATGAGCGTGTTTCAAGCAAACTTACGTGTTTCCTGATGAAGTCACTTCGAAATTCTGGCCTATATCAGTAAAGGCTACGTTATTCTGGATAAACGCCAGAAGTTCTCAAGGGCTTCAAGCACAATCATGTTACCTATAATTCAAAGTTCTGAAAAAGAGATCCACGCGTACTAACCTCATTTGCCATACTATCAGCAGTGAAAATTGATCATTCACCGACAAGAAATGTTCACAGTTATCAATAACACAGAGGACTCTCTCTATTGTCAGACGCCGATAACATAATATTGCACGTGGTGTATGTGCAATATTATATCCCTTAACACTCTCTTCGTATTGCCAGCTTAGTGGTCAAATAACATACAGCCCCCCAATCATGGTAATTATACCAAAAGGGGGTATAATTTCTTGGGAGGGGGGGGGGCTATAATGGGAAAGACGCCGATTTTCAATGCTGATATAGGCGTTCATTTCTTATTTACTGGCCATATTGACTAGCCATGACTGTTCACAATCAAAAACAATCCGTTAAAGGATATTTTCATGAAAGCACCCCACCTCCCCAGCTCAGTGGTCAGATTATCTATAGCCCCCTCCCCCCAATCATGGTAAATACACCATAATGGGGGCTACAATTTCATGGGGGTCTATAATCGGAAAAATCTCTTCCTATGCCCACTAAGCTGGGTGGGCTATAATGGTTGAGACCCGCATATCCCTAGGAAATAATTATCAAAGGTGGAGTTCTAAAGTGGAGCGTTATCAAGATACCAGCTTGAAGTGACATTGTTATAAAATGGCTTCCGAAGAAGGTGCAGATGGAGGCATGAGACACTTGGACATTATGGCACATGGCACTGACAACAGGAGTCGAAAGAGCTCTAAAGAGGAGGAGAATGACAAATCTTTCGACAAATCAGCTGGCGGTTGGTATTATCCTATTATCCCACTCTGTTTCGTCGATGACGCATCAGTTTCGAGAATTACTGCAGCAAAATCTAGCAACAAATCAACAGCAACCGCCAAAACCTAAATTAACTCAAAGAAGAACCGGATCTTTTCTGTTTGTGCCCCCCCCCCCCCCCCCCACCCCCAGTACGTTATGCTCCCCCAATTACAGAGTAACGTGTCATTACATGGTAAATCATTATGTAAAAATATTGCACGTGCGTATGGGGGGTGCAAATGAAATTCGCCCACTAAGCTGAGGGGGGGGGGGGGGGGGCACAAACGGAAAAGATCCGAAGAACCTAAGAACAAAAATTAATGTTCACATTGCAACGTGGTATATAACAACACATAAATTCTAATTGGTGGCATAGAAAAAATGGGAGGGAGGGGGGCAAAATGTTCGTTGTTTGGTGTTTTTTGTCAAACTTGAACACAAAAGATCTTTTTCAGCCTTCTCTTTGGTTTTTGAATCACGACAGCTGAGGTTAGTTAGAATAACACATTTTAACAATATCTCCTCAGTTGATGGAAGATTTTCTAGAAATTTTTGTTACAGAGTAAATAAGTAAGCGAGAAATATATCAACCAATCAGAATCGACTATTTAAATTACGTATAGAATTGCGTCCAATTTACGTATAAAGTTTGAAAAAATTTCGTATAACCTAATTTTAAGTAAATATAACCACAATATGTACGGATTAAGATGGTTTTTGGCTTAATATTTTCAGATTCTTTAGACAATTGTTGATCGAATATGAACCGATTCTAACGTCAATAACATCAGACAAAAAACCAGTAAAAGAGCATCAAAAAAACCTTGTCGTCTAAACTCTCTCTTGTTGCTATGATCGTGCCGATACTAATGCGTGATGCTAAGTTGCTTTGTCGATAAAACGTTGCTTTATACGCTATTATGGATTGCAACTGTTCGGTAGACTGTTATTTCGAAGATCTACAGCTACCTTTTGATGCCGCTACCGGCTTCCCAGGTTCAGCCTAATTGTTGTGATAAACTTATTGATAAGGAAGCTATAGATTTCGCTGGTGACTTCAACGAGTTGATCACAAATCTTTTCAATACGTCAGCTATAAACAATTCTTTTTATTGGATACTGGAAGATATTGCCAACGCTTCTATTTGGGAGTCATTTTGAGAACTTGATATTCTTAACGAACCGTGGCTTTAAAGAGTTAAAGCCTTCCATGTTATGTCATTAGTTATTGCAATATTATACAGAAAGAGTAGCTCATATATCTTTCTGCTTTTAGTTACACTTCTCTGTCTGTGCTACGCAAGTGAGCTCCTAAATTGTTTTCTCGCTAAGCATTACAAAATATTAACAAAATATCAGTAATTCGATTCAAATAGAGTTTTCCTGATCTGCATTTGGTCTGCCCCACTAATCTTTGAAGCTTTCTTGTGTCTGGTGTATCTGCTTGTGGATGCCTCAAATCTGTTGCTGGCCGTAAAGAGACATGAGTTGGCAGAAGAGGCAACAAAGAGGATTGCAGATAATCCGAATAAACGACTCTATCTGTAAGACAGAACCAAAACAATATATTAGTTTTCTTTTTGCTGTAAAATTTTTTGAGTTTAGACGGCAAAACCAACCCCTGATTTTTAATATATTTTTAAGGTGTACTAAATATAGGCAATATCTGTAAAGGTCACCGATAACCCCACACAAGCACAATTTTTGAGACGAAAAACATCGATTTTGAAAACTTTTTTGTCGAATTGTCAAAAATTTGTAAAAAATGATTAAGTCGGATCATATATCAAAGAATTACCTCTGATACAGAGAAAATCGAGAAGACATTACGATAAACTGTTCATTTTTGAAAATTTTTGGTCAATTTTGATGCAATTCTAAAAACTTTGGAAAATCAATACCAAATATAGATAAACCGTATTTTCACGCCTAAAACCGTCCAGTTTACTGAATTACGGTTCCGTAATCAAGAATTTGCAAAACTTGCAATTGATCAAAACTTGATAAAATTGGACAATAGCATAAAATTTTGACAAATTTGTCAAAACTTTGATTTTTCAACTAGAAGGGTCGTCAATTGAGTGAAAGTCAAAACACACAGAAAATCTGTGAAAAATTCACAACCTCCGGCCTACAAAAAGATTATCGAAATCCCAGTATTTTGTTTCGTCGCTCGTTTAAGTACCGTTTCGTACGCGTCCTTTTTGTTCTTTCACTCGTCAATTGTCCGTGTTCCGTCTTTTTCAATAACGCCGCTCTCCCTAAACTTTGCTTTTCGTTTTCTCCGTCTTCTGTTCCGGATTTCGATGTAGTATGTCGTCATATATGATGAAGTATGTTGTGATTTGTTGCAGTATGTTGATTAAGCTAGTATGCTGGTTTGTTGCTTTGGTCTTGTTGCTTGCTATGGTGTGACTTAAGTTTGTTCTAGAGTTACGGCTAGTTGGTTTCTGGACTTTTTCAACTTACTAATTTACTAGCACCCCTGTTGTAGTATATTGATTTTTACCACTGTATGTTTGCGTGTAACTGTATGATTTTTAGTTGTTTTGGGTTTTTGCTTTCTAGGGTGTGACTCAAGTTTACCCTGGAGTTACGGCTAGATTGTTTATTAACTTTTCCAGCTTTCATAGACTACAAAAACGCTGCATATTTTTTAAAATTTGCTGTAGTTTGTTTAATATTGTTGGTATGCTGATCGGTTGTTTAGGTTTTAATATTTGCTAAGGTGAGACCTAAGTTTATTCTCGTTACGGCTAGTAAATTTCTTGCTCTTTTCATCTAATTAGTATACTACTGATTTGCCGTAATTTAGTTCGTTATTTGTATATATTAAGCCCCATAATGACTTGTTCGAGTTTGTTTCTTGCAGTAGCATCTCTCCTCGTTCCTAGGGTCTGACTTCAGTTTGTTCTGGAGTTACGGCTAGTTTGTTTGGTTGAGTTTGTTGCTTTGGTCTGCTAGCATAGTACTTCCCGACCTCCCTGCTCGCTGTTTAGTTCGTCTCCCGCCCCTTCCTTCTGTCGTCTTTCCGTTTTGTTTCGCGCTACTCGCTCAACGCTTCCGCTCTAACCGGCCGTTCTCCCGTCGCGTCGCCCGACATTTCCGTTCCGTCCTTCTTGTTTCCCGTTTCATTGTGCGTCGCTTGTTCTGCGTTTCCTTCCAGTCCGTTGCGTCGCCCGTTTCCTAGCAGCCCGTCTCCCGTTTCTTCGCGCTTTATCCACCTGGCCCTCTTTCGCGGGTTGCCTGTCTTTCTGTTTAGTCTCACGTTGCGTAAAAGCACGTTAGACGCTCTCTGACTTTCGCTACTTACTTTCGCCGAGTAATTCATTACTCGGTAACTTCTTTACTGCTGTTGGGTGGCTTGATTATCACTTCGTAGTCAATTGAGTTTGGTATAACCTTCATCCCGTATTATTGTTTGGATTTTACTTTTATTTGAGAAATCCGCCATTTAAGCTCATGACCGAATCAAAAGAGAAATTGAAAAAGCTCTTTAAAGCAAGATCTAATCTAGAATCTGAGTTACGTATCATCCATAAGAACATAACAGATGCCAAAGATCGTCATGACAGGAGGGTCAAAGTTGAGCGCTTGGTTTCTAAGGTGAACGATGTCTTCAGTAAACTGGTGCAGAAAAATGAACAATTTATTGACTTGGCCAGTAAAGCCGAGAACCCAGATTCAATTTATCCGATCCTTGAGCAAGGGTTGGGTGATGTAACTGAGAACAATGATAAATTCTTGCTTGCGGCAAGAAACTATATTGACTCAGTTGCTGACCGAGACACCGTATTTGAAAGCGTTAATCCTCAAGGGCAGTCTAAGAGAAGTTTACTCCGATGAGTGCATCATCAATGTCCAGCCAGCGTTAACATGACTTTCTAATGGCAAAACTAAAAAGCGAAGAGGCTGAGAAACAAGAACAAGCTGCCATTCGCCTTGCTAAGCAAAGACACGAAGTTGTCATGAGAAAAAAAGGCCGAATTAATGGATTATCATTCATTGTATAGTCACCACTCAAGTGAACTGAATTCGCTTAAAGATAGGGGATCAGATAGAATTCAGAGATTGTTCAGGATTGGGTAAATTTGTTTCCACCAGGTAATTCATTGACTGCTGCAAGTGAGTTAAATTTTTCTCGTCCTGGTTCAGCAACCGCTGACCCTCCTGTTCAAAATACTGCCCCTAATAATTGTCCAGAAAACACAAGAAATGTTGCCGGTGACTTAAATCACCTTGAAATGCTTTCTCAGTACACACTGCCAGGAGTTAGAATTTCTGTTGCTCAGCAAGAAGCGTTGATTTGGGAATACCTCCAGGCTCAACTGCAGCAATCACCCAGTGATCAAAGGCACATAGTCTTTCAGGCAGTGGTAAGGTGAAACCAGTGAACCAAGTATCAGTTGACGTGGAAAATGTTGCACACCCACCACTTCAGCCACCTATGCAACCTCCCCGGCCACCGACACCCGTTATGACACCAATGAACTCTATTTTTGTACCTGAAGTTTCAACAAACCCACAAGTAAATCAGTTCTTGGGTCCAAAAAGCTCCAGTGTGCCTGGTCAATTACATCTGTCCCTCCCTTATGTTCCACAAAAACAGAATCCACATCAAGTTAACATTCCACACCAAACACAATTCCCTACTGCCCATTCCCAGCATAATGTCCCTCCACCTCTAAACCCGCTCGTGAACCCGCCACCTATAATCCCGCCTCAAAAATTATTTTATCCGCAGCCTCCCATGATTCCGTCGCCCATTCCGGCGAGCACATCAACATACTTACCTGTTCCCAACATTCCTCAAAACATTGTCCATTCGCCTCAAGCTCGCCTGGTACCGTGTCCTATCGCACCAAAACGTCCCCTTAACCGTAACCCCGATTTATACTTTTGGCGTTTTCCTCAGAATACCCACCCCCCAAAAAGCAAACGAGGAGACAAATAATGCAGCCGTTTTCCATAATTTTCAGCCAACACTCCCCTCAAGCACTGCTAACCCTGCAAGCAGCCATGCCATCTCACAATGAACTGCAAAACAAAATGTTTATAGCAATCACGTAGCAACCCGTAGCAACCAAGTAAACCCATTCAGTACGGCAACTAACATCGATCCGCCTTTTGTCACGCCAATTATTCCTCCCATCTACGGTCAGAAAGCACCTGCACCGTTGTGTTGGGGTTGCCCACTGCATCCTACGCTTCCGGCGACAGCAGTTGAAAACCTAAAACTCATTAAGGCGTTGATTGACGCCATAACGAGCAAGAGGAATGATCCGATACCTGAATGGAAATTGTCCCAATACAGTGGTGATCCCCTACAGTGGCACGAATGGTATGGTCTATTTAAAAGCGCAATTGACTCTCAGTCCTTAACTGATTATGTAAATTTGACATACCTTAAGACCGTCTTAACAGGTAAAGCTAAAACAGCTATAACTGAGTTTGCCTACTGCGGCGCAATGTACACAGACGCACTGATGACCTTAAAACGTAAATTTGGCCAACCACAGGAGGCCGTAAGTGCACATTTGGATAAACTTAACAGCTTTCCACCATTGAAGATGCACAATAGCGATAACGTTATTAACTATTCGGGATATATTTCAAGTCTTGCTGGGGTATTTAAATCGCTGTCATATGATTTGGATTTAAAGAGTGCTGCGCTTCTCAACACTGCCGTACAGAAGCTACCACCCGATATGAAAGGAGTCATGGTCACTCTTCACGGTCAAAAAGCATTAGGGGAAACCTGCTCTTCTCAATTTCAACGACTGGTTAAAGGAGAAGGCCGAAGCGCACGATTTAATGAAGAATACCGCATATAAATCAAAGACTGAGGATATCAACAACTCTGTAACAAGATCAAAAGTTGCTTCGAAGGCATTTGCTGCAAATACGCGACACAAAAGTAATATTAAGCCGCACCAGAGTTCTCCGTCAACATCAATCTCCAGTTGCATTGTATGCAAAGGCAGCCACCGGCTGTGGGAATGCCGTGTCTTTAAAGAAAAGAACCCCACGCAGAGAGCCAAGGTCGTGGCTGAGGCAAAGCTCTGTTTATCCTGTTTGCGTGATAAACATGTGTTCAGGCAGTGCAAAAGTCCCCGTAAATGTAAAAAAGATGGTTGCAACAGCTCCCATAACACCTTACTTCACGGAGCTGAAAGGTATTTTCCAGCCAAGCCCTCAACAAACAACAACATCAATACTTCGAAGTCGAACGCAGGTACTGGTAGGTCATCTACTGGTCAACAGCAACCAAGCAGAACAACCACTTTGTCATCCGTGACGGATGTCAAAGGCCTCTTTCAGGTCAGGGAACTGAACTTTAGTAATTCTTCTGGTAACAATACAACGGCGTTAGTTTTATGCGATACCGCTTGCAGTAACTCTTGGGTGTCCGTTAGTCTGGCAGCTAGACTCGGTTTGCAGGGTACCGCATTAAAACTGACCGTCAAGGGAATAAACACGGAAGAACTCATTGACACAAAGGTGGTTCAATTGACAGTAACACCTCATAGAGATCAAGACTTCGAACCATTTACTGTACGTCCCTATGTGAGGGAAACATTAAATGTAGGTTCCAACATCATTGACATTAAATCCATGGAAGAAACCTACCCACATCTGGCTATCCTAGATCCTGTAAGATATAGCTCTGGAAACATTGAGATGATACCTGAACAGGATGTCTATGATGCCATCCGCCCGTTAGAGTACTTTGCAGCCAACGAAAAGTGCGCACCGTTCGCTGTTTGCTTGCACATAGGTTGGGTTTTAAGCGGCCCACTTCCGTCAAGTTCAAGTTTAGTCTCAACGTGTTTCAAAGCGAATGTAATAAGATTATGAACTGTCTTGTCGAGTTAAATCTTGGTATGACATGGAATCGTACGGCGCGTACAAGCAGGTTGACCCACGATCCGCAGCGGATGCTCGCATGCAGGAAATACTTGAAACAACAAATTTTCATAACTGTCAAAGATACGATGTCGGTATGTTATGGGCTGATGACAAAATCTAGCTCCCGATTAACTACTTTTCGTCTCTGGTACAGCTCAAGTCTCTCGAAAACGCTTTCGAGAGACACAACATTGAAGAAAAATTATGCTAATACCATCCTTGAAAACTTGGAAAAATGTTACTTAAATACAGTCCCTGATGCTCACAAGGTCGAGCAGCGGTCGGATGAAGAGTGGTATCTACCACATCACCCCATAATCAACCCGAACAGACCGGGGAAAGTGCGTAGCGTACTAAATGGTGCAGCAAAGTTCCACGGTACTTCTTTGAAAAAACCTTTGCTCACTGGCCCCGAGCTGCTCCAAAACCTGATCCATGTACTACTTAGGTTCCGTCAACATCAATTCTCCGTGTCCACAGATATCGAGGGTATGTTCCTCCAAGTGGGTGTCCCTGAATGTGACCAGCCATCACTGCGTTTCTTATGGCGTGAATACCCCACAAAAAAGTTGTAGTGTATCAATACACGCGCCATATATTCGGGGCTAAAGACTCGCCCACATGCGCTAACTATGCAATGCAACGCACGGCCCGAGAAAACGTTAGTCAGTACCCGGAAGCAACCAAAGCCGTCCTAGAAAAACTCTACCTGATCGATTACTTGGATTCAGTGGAATTGCCCGAGAGGGCTCTCAATAGATCGAAGGAATTGGTGCATTTTCTCCATTTAGGTGCGTTCGAGATTACTATGTTTGTAAGCAATGCACCAAATCTGGCTGACCAAATGGATGGGTCACCGCAGTCCACCGAACCAAAAGTAATTGCCTCATCTAAGTAGGAATCTTTGCACGTGCTTGGGTTGAAATGGAGTCACATCAATGATACTCTAGTTGTGATTCGGGGTACCTCCAGTACAGTAAGTCCTTAACAAAATGCTTGGTATTGAGCCTAGTGTCTAAGGTATTCGAACCTATCGGCCTAGTAGCACCATTTATTTTTCATGCCCGATTGTTACTAAAGGACATCTGGCGTGTCAGTGGGCAGGACTGGGATGAAGAATTACCAAAAGACACTGTGGAAAGGTTCCTCGAATGGAATGTAGAACTACCGAAGATTGCCGAGATCACTATACCAAGGAGCTACTTTTCCGGAAACAATTGAACATCTGGAACTACACATGTTTGGCGATAGTTCGCAAGAGGTCTTCAGCGCTGTTGCATTTCTCCGAGCTCAAGTAAACACTTTTAGTGGGCCGAAAACAAAGCTTGAATTTGTCCTGGGTAAAGCTCGCGTAGCACCTATGAAGGTGACGACAATTCCAAAGCCAGAGCTGCAAGCTGCCCTAATGGCTGCTTGGTTGAAACAAGACATCTGTCGAGCCCTTACTGTGCATTTTAACAAAGTTTCTATGTGAACGATAGCACTACTGTCTTGCAGTGGCTTAACTTCGCAAGCAAGCAGCCAATATTTGTTGCAATACGTGTATGCGAGATTTTAGAGCACACTAGCGTTGACGAATGGAACCAGGTTGCCTCAAGCGATAATCCGGCGCATGCCGTTGCTCTTGGTATGCCCGCTGAGGTTTTGCAATCAAGTAGCTGGGTGAGGGGTCCACATTTCTTAAGAACCAAGGAATTCCCGTTCGAACCAAGTACCGAAGTAGTTATAAACATCAAACTTGGTATAGTTACTGAGGAAACTGACGAAACCAATACATCATTGGCCGCATCCGTAACCAAGTCAATTAAGGAGCCGCCCCCTTAGCTAATTACATTCGGTAGGTACAGTTCCTTTCAGAAGTTGATACGGATAACAGCGTATCTCCAGTATCTTGTCCAAGGAGAGTCATTCAATGCAGAGAGAAAAGATCTCCTCGAAAACAAACTCGTTAAACGGAGTAGCCGTATTGCTCCGTTCTCTCCCTTTATTGGGCCAAATCGTCTAATCCGATCGGCCGGCCGCATCAAGCGGTTGGTCGAAGTTGACTTTAATGTAAAACATCCTATCGTTCTCGACGCACGCCATGCATTTGTAAAGTTGTTCCTTAGGCACAACCACGTTAAACAGCATCATCAAGGCATTGACTACCTGCGGGCTAAAGTACAAGAACATTATACCATCCTCAAATTACGATCCTCACTGCGTTCCATTAAATCCAACTGCGTCACGTGTAGAAAATTCCGAGCTGCCACCATCCAACAAATCATGGCTGACCTCCCAGTAGAAAGACTCGCACACCAGTCTCCTCCCTTCCCGAACACCGGGATCAACTACTTTGGCCCGTTTTAAGTTACTATACGTAGGACTACCGAGAAGAGGTGGGGTTTCCTCTTCACATGCTTAACTACCCGTGCCGTTCATGTTGCAATTGTTCTGTCCATGGACGCCAATTCGTGTGTAATGGGAATGGAGCGGTTCGTCTCCCGTCGCGGTACACCTGCCATTATTTGGTCAGACAATGGCACTAACTTTGTTGGCGCGGAAAAAGAACTACGCGAGAATATCGAGAAGTGGAACACCATCAACATCGCCGTCAAACTTGCCCACAAAGGCATTAAGTGGAGGTTCAATCCGCCCCGTGCGCCACACCAAGGTGGCATATGGGAGAGGCTGATACGTAGTTTTTAGCGAATACTTAACACCATCGTCGGTACTCGTCGTCTCACGGACAAAATTTTGAACACTACTTTTTGTCTCGTCGAATATGCACTTAACTCGCGCCCGTAGGCGCCAACCCATTCGACCTAGGTGCAATAACACCTAATAAATTCCTAATCGGTAACCAAGCAACAGCAATTCCGTTGATCGTTGGCGTAGACGAGTTTGATCCTCGTAAACGGTACGCCCGCGCACAGTCGTATGCTAATTCTATTTGGTCACGTTGGGTCAAAGATTACGTACCGGCGCTGAACCGACGTTCCAAGTGGCAGACGCCTGCCGAGCATCACCTTAAGACCGCTGACTTGGTATGGTTAGTTGAAGAGACCAACCCAAGGGGTTACTACCCTAGTGCTCGGATCACTGAACTTCGTTACGGTTCCGACAGCGTCAAACGCTCCGCCGTATTGCGCAGGTCCAGCGGATCGCTCGTCCGCCCGCTTGTAACATTAGTGCTCATTCTCCCAACATCTTCTGGGCCGGAGGATGTTACAGAGTAAATAAGTAAGCGAAAAATATATCAACCAATCAAAATCGAGTATTTAAATTACGTATAGAATTGCGTCCAATTTACGTATAAAGTTTGGAAAAATTTCGTATAACCTAATTTTAAGTAAATATAACCACGATATGTACGGATTAAGATGGTTTTTGGCTTAATATTTTCAGGTTCTTTAGACAATTTTTGATCGAATATGAACCGATTCTAACGTCAATAACATCAGACAAAAAATCAGTAAAAGAGCATCAAAAAAACCTTGTCGTCTAAACTCTCTCGTGTTGCTATGATCGTGCCGATACTAATGCGTGATGCTAAGTTGCTTTGTCGATAAAACGTTGCTTTATAAGCTATTATGGATTGAAACTGTTCGGTAGACTGTTATTTCGAAGATCTACAGCTATAACTTTTGAAAATAGAGATCAAAATTAGAATACTTTTGACCCTAAAATTAAGACCGGTATTCCAGCTCCAGGACGGCTGAAGTATCTTCTTTAATTATTTGCCTTTGTGATCCATCATGCTTCTCAAGATAAATTCTTTAAGCTCGGCTATTTGGCTTTAGCAGCAAGAACTGTTTATTTGAGTCTTTCCCATTATAGGCCCCCAGCCTAGTGGTCAGATAACCTTTAGCCTCCCCCCCCCCAATCTTGGTAAATACACCATGGGGGGGGGCTATAATTTCAGGGGGGGGGGGGGGCTATAATGAGAAAGATCCAATTTGATTAAAACAAAACAGTTGTAGAACGTCTGAATATAAAATTTGGTTCTACTCTACCCCCCCCCCCCATTTACAAATTATATGTTGTTATATAGCATGTTACTATGTAAAGAAAACAGCACATCTGCTTGGAGTGCGTAAAATTTATAAAACGACTAAACGAGATGCGAATTGTGTTTTAAGGAACTGGATTCGAAAAGCAATTCGAGATATCTTAAGTTTCTCGAGTTTAGTTACGACACAGTTCAGGCGTTCTTTATTACTACGGTTTATTGTCTATCTGTAAAAGTTCGCATATGAGCTCAATTTTCTGGGAATGGAGCAATTACATTGAGTTTTCAAGATGCGTATCCATTTGACAAAGTTCCGGGGAGGCAAGGTATATTTGCATGCTCAACAATAAAAATGACCTTTACTTTTGAACTGCTATAAGATGTAATTTTCAGATATCCCTATTTGAGCAAAGTTTTTACTGAAATATCGGGTCTTTCCCATTATAGTCCCCCATGAAAATATAGCCCCCCTTATGGCATATTTACCATGATTGGGGGCTATAGGTTATCTGACCACTAAGCTGGGGGGGGGCTATAATGGGAAAGACCCGAAATAACTTATGACATGAAAAAAAACTGAAATTGCTTTTTAATAAACTGTTTCAAAATTGTCGCCTAATGGTTATGATTGCAAACACTTTTCACCAGTTTTTAGAATTATGTTTTGATTAGCAACATGCTGATTTCCTGTTTCTCGAAAATGAAAATTTATGGTAGAAACATGAAAGGACTTGAAAAAAATTAATTATTCCATTTTTGTCGCCATCTATAAGTTATCAAACTGCAAGGCGCATCCGAAATGTTAAATAGCTTTAAGATAGAGATAACAACCGTACAAGAAGTTTCCAACCAACCCCTTAAAAACTAATCAGTTGTTTAGTTTTTGGCGAACTGCAAATGAAAAGAATTTGAATCTTTTCCGTTTGTGCCCCTTAGTACGTTATACATCCCAAGTTACAGAGCACGTGGCATGACTTAGTAAATCATTATGTGTAACATGGCATGTGCGTCAGGGGGTGGTGCAAACAATATGCACCCACTAAGCTGGGGGGGCACAAACGGAAGAGATACAAAATTTTTGTCATCATTTTTTGCCCACTCGTCACATAGCAATAGAGAAAATTGTGGTGAAAAAAAAGTCCACTCATGGAGCATAATTACGCCAGTGTTTCGGATCTTTTAAGAATTTATCAGGTTTTAGGAATTTTATTAATTGTTAAATTATACTACTCTTGTTTGCAACAAGAGTTTGGATCAATTATGTGTTGGCCCCTTCAGTGTTTTTTATGCCCCACAGATACAAATTATATATTGTTATATAGCTCAGTTACAAATTATATAGCATGTTATATAGCATGTTGTAAGAAAACAGCACGTGCGCCTGGGGTCATAAAAGATCTATGCTCACTAAGCAGGGGCCGAAACAAAATAGATCCCAGAGCTCCTGCTTAAATTCCTGCTTATTAAGATGAAACACTAAATCATGCCCTTAAATTGAAAAATTTGTCATTGATCATTTCCATGGTTTTTTTAAAAAAAATAATTGTCATTAAATATTTTGCTTTAACCATAAAGACATACATTTTTAATGATAAGTGTGCAAAAATGCACAATTGTGTTCAATTTTTTCCTTTGAATGACAATTATAAATTAACACTTCGCTTAAACGGCACGATGATGTTTTTTTGTGAAATGCAGCCATCCTCCGTCCCTCGTTTCTGCCAAGTTACTCGTTATTCTAACAGATTTTGTCAGATATTATCCTGTAGATCATGGGTCCTGTAGAAATAGTTTTGGTTAATCCAGTTGTCTGGCTTTAGATAATAGGGATCTGTTCTGTTTCGGCCTCCAGTTTTTTATGACCCCCAGTTACAAATTATATGTTGTGATATAGCACGTTACTATGTAAAAAAATAGCACGTGCGCCTGGGGGTCATAAAAGACATAGGCTTATGCTCACTTAGCTGGGGGCTGAAACAGAATAGATCCCATTCAAGTTACCAATTCTTGTATTTAGAGACCTTTGTAGTTTATGTTTAGAGATCCTTCAACATTTACGAACAAAAACAGATTGAACTCACGCCGATTTGCACATTTGTATAACACTAGTACTAATAGGCAGGATTGCTTAGGCCTACAAGTTTTTTATCAATCAAAATAATTTGACTGCGTGTTCAACTATACTTAACTTGCTCTGGATCCAATTTAAACTCGTTGTGAAAAAAACTTTAACTTGTTTTTAGATGTTTCCACAGATGACATAATGAGACACTTGAGAACGGGCCATCGGCCCAATAGTGCTCTCCCACAGTCAAATATGTGATTGTATTTGTAAAGGTAATTGTGAAGCTACGTATTGAATGAGGGAAACAATTTATTATTATTATTATTATTATTATTATTATTATTTTTATTATTATTATTTTTATTATTATTATTACTATTATTATTAATATTATTATTATTATTATTATTATTATTATTAATATTATTATTATTTTATTATTATTATTATTATTATTATTATTATTATTATTTTATTATTATTATTATTATTATTATTATTAATACTATTATTATTATTATTATTATTATTATTATTATTATTATTATTATTATTTAATTATTATTATTATTATTATTATTATTATTATTATTATTATTATTATTATTATTATTATTATTATTATTATTATTATTATTATTATTATTATTAATATTATTATTACATAATTATACTGAATAAATTATGAAAATATGTAACGAAGTGATCTAGAGTATGGGTGATCCAAGGGTTCAAGTACACTATCCTCCACGAAGATAACCAAGTTTTACAAAAAATATTGATTTTCTAGTTGGAAACTTGCTGCTTGATCCTATGAGACTAACTCACTTCAGTTTCAAAAACTACCTTTTTAGCATTATATCCTAAAATGTGATTTCCTGGTTCTGACAAATATGTGCGAAACCGAAGTTTTCAACCGGACTTTTTTTACTTTCCATATTCGATATTATTGGTGTTGATAGCAGAAGGTTTAAGCGTTTAAACCCTGCTCGTGCTGTCCAACTGGTTTTCTTCAGCTGTATGATGTACTGCTGACAGCCGTTCTTGTTGTTTTTAAGTGAAAAAATAAACTCTGCTTCTGGTCAATGAGAGGCAAGTTCTGGTTGTAAACACATCAGCGACATCTCAGTGGACAAATATCCTAATCACTAAATCAACATATCATCGCTGCATATATACATATACAGCTACCACATAACACGTTTCCGGGTAGATGAAGAGATATTACTTAAGAAATATGCTGCATGTATAACGACTCCCTAGAAGTGAAAAATAAAATTAAAATTAGGGATCTTTTCCGTTTCTGCCCCCAGTACGTTTTTGCGCCCCCCCCCCCCCCCCCCCCCCCCCCAGATACAGAGCACGTGCCATTATATGATAAATCATTATGTCAAAATATGGCACGTGCGTCGGGGGGGGGGGGGGGTGCAAATAATATGCACCCACTAAGTTGGGGGGGGGGGGGGGCACAAATGGAAAAGGTCCAAAATTAGAATAGTGAAAAAAAACTGTTCCGTACAGAGTCATGAGTTGCTTCAATTGGTTAATTAATATAAAGATTGGACTTAAAATAAGACTCATAACAAATAAAATCAGAAAATAATGCAAGGTCAGGTTTAGACGCAGCATTTTTAAATTGGGTCCCAATTCAAGAGCCAATATGCGTACTAGGTCCAGACTCTTTAGTCCTCATCAACGTTTCTTCTGCCCACGTGAGTGATTATTACCCTCCATTCAATGGTTATCGCTTTGATTTACTACTCTAAAAGACGAATAGATTCCGCGGAGACCTTGACCGCGTGGCTGCTCTCGGGGGTGTCCTGGGATAAAGCTTTTTGCCACTGGGCTAGGTGAGAGGAATCACTCTCACTTCCAGAGACAGCGAACAATTGGCTGGCAAGGAGGAGCAGTGCAAACTAGTGTGTTGGACCCCGGGGCTATCGTTCTGGGCAACGTAGTGTGCTGTCTTTCCAGAGATATAATATTTTAGCAATTTCCGTATTTTTAAGAGATGGTTTTGGTACGGTTTTTGCGGTGACAGAAGTGATTGTCCGTGGCAGCATTCCGGTAACGGAGATAGTGCAGGGTTTCCTTTGGGTTTTCTAGATACGTTAAATTTCTCTAGAAGTGTTCGTGATAGAGGCTTTTTTTCTTGGACCGATGCGTAGCCTTTCGCAGAACTTTTATTTCCCGCAGGGCTGATACTTCTTATTTTCCGCCGGTGCAGGGCTATTTTTTCTTTAAACTTTTTTTTGCAAATTCCGATTTTTGACATTATCTATTTCCTTCTGTTTTGAATGTATGCCGGGTTTCAGAGATTAATTAAGTTTTAAAGTTTGCTTGTTCTACCTTTCTACTTTGCTGTTTCTTTTCCAAAACACTTGATGATCAGGCCAACAGGAGGTCCTGAAATTCCACCGGAAACAGTTTAGTCTCCTCTTTCAGTGGCAGACGTCTGACTTGGTCGTCGTGGCTGAGGCAAGAGAATCACCTCCCGCGACTGTTAAGGCTGTTGACTCTTTCATAGTTAAGATTCACGTTTTTTGGTTTTGCTCTGATTGACCTATGCAGCAGTCAGTTTGTAGTCTCTTCAGGTTCTCGTCTGAAATACAATCAGCATGTTCAATCACGTTGCTATCGACGTTGTTTGCTAATGCTTTCTTCATTTTTTATTATATTCTCGACCATAATGTTTTTGAAAGGTGACTACTCGCCTTTTTTTATTTTTTTTAAATATCATGTCTGAAATAGCTCTATTCTCTAAATAGGCAACGCTCTTTTGTTGAGTACGGGTTCACCTAAACCCAAAAGTCTTCCTGGATTAAATGGCTGACTTCTTTATTAGTTTATGTTAGGCCAACATCAGATTTAGGGATCAATGATTGAAAATTTTTCACCTTCGAGGGTGCATAGTAAGTGCACTAGCCAGATCTTCGTGTCTGAGGTAGCGCATTCAAATGTCTTAAAACACTTACGTGCGCATTTTAAAATGACAAAAGTCTGTTGTGCCGCAGAAGTTAAAACGCCAGAAGTTCCTACTTAGCCAGAAGTTGAATTTAAAACGCGCGCGTTTCGTGTTTTAAGCATTGTTAAGTGACGGGGTATGGGATGAATGATATCTTTCAAAAGCTCTTATAAACTTTTATAATGGCAGATAAATTGTCGTTAAATTTCAAACTCTCTAACTCTTTGTATGCAAACCACAATTTGGTGTCTAAAACCGCGGTACTTACAGTTTTCATTGAGTTAAATCAATTTTATTTTCAGAATGCTGTATCCTCAAAAAAGAAACAAAACTTTACAAAATATGACTTTTCATGATCATTTCGTGATCGGGTTTTTTTTTTTCAACTGACCGTGTAAACAGGAAGTTAATAGAACATGAAAATATTAATTGTCTAACGTGATGTTTCAGGTAGCAGTAAGGTGTACTCGACACAAAACTTGGTTCCTAAGAAGGTCAGTTTCCATTCAAAAGACGAGAGTAATAGAATGGACAAACTGAATTTGGTCAAAATGGATTCCAAAGAAAGTAACAGGACTCCACTCTCTGCCAGTGAGTTAACTTGAAAGATGTCAAGGTGGCAAACTGCTCTCCAGAAATGCAGTTCATTTTAATATACACTAGATTTTAGTCTAGTTGTTCCGACCCTCTTGAGGGGGGAGGAACTATATACTCAACTGGGTTTTTTTTTGTTCCGTGAATTTTCGCCGCTCGATATATTCATCGTAGAGAGTTGAGACTGGTATCATTAGAAAGCTCGTCCAGCGTAGAATATGGAATTAAAAAGATTTTTTTAATTTTCGTTTTCTACAGGGAGTTATCGAGGCTTAAACTTCTGAGAAAAGAAGAGTGAATTCACGTTGTTTTTATTCACATTTTCCGGAATTTTTGCCTAAATTTTCGTCAATTTTGCTAAAATTTGTTATAATTTTTAAGAATAGTGTCGTTGATTTTATTTTTGAAGACGAACAAGCATTTTTGATTGTTTTGATTTAATTTTTTGGTCAAAAAATCTGGATAAACATTTCAAAATTTAGCCTTTTTCATCAACAACAGCGAGAAATAAGCTACTTTAGTCCACTTTGATTAAATTTGCCTACAGTACACCCCCAAACAACACTCATACAATCTTTGTAGACTCAGAGGGGGGCTATTTCTACTTCAGAGTCCGCAGAGAGTGCCTTGTAGTTAAAACTTTGCCGTTTTTTGCTAACTTTACTCGTTGATTATCAAAAATGCAAAATTTATTTTGAGTTTCAACTCAGAAATTATCTATATCTACAACATTCGAAAAATCAATTGTTCTTAACGGACAATAAGTATTAACAGGGGTAGTTTTGGGCCATTCTTGGACTGTTACAATCCAAAAAAAAGGGTTGTAATCAGTCGGTCTTTTTTTTTGAAAAAAAGACTTTTTTTTTTAATAAAAAAGAACAGAACATATCAAATCAAAGCTCAGGAGTGATAGGTCCAACCAATTCGCTTGCTAAACAGCTCCAGGCTAATGCATTTAGTTTTTTAATTGAAAGTTTATAGTCGTTTCTTTTTTAAAAATAATTGACTTTTCAATAAATAATGGCTTAATTAACTTTTCCTCTATTTTTTTCTTAATTTGTTCAACTTCCAGCTTAGTGTCAGCAAAAAAAGACTGCTTCTTTTTTTTACTGAGTTAACATTTATTCTCGGTTGCAGTTTTAAGCCTGAAATTATTGTTTTCTGGCTTTGATACTACAAGATTTTAGAGTTTTGTTTGTTTTGATATTTGCCAGTTTTTCACGTTTTCTAATTTTGTCACATTATCACAATATTGACAGTTCTCATGTCACCTTATTAGCATTCAAATTAAAGCACAATTGAACATATTAAAATCCTCAAAGATATAAATCATCGTTTTAATGGCCTCGACGCCTCTTTCTTGAAGAAATCAATTGAATTTTTTAATTTTGTCTTAACTGTCATTTATACTTTGTCGTTTCAGTCGTATGAAATTTCCTGTATAGTGATAGCTTTCATTGGCTTTTCATGGAAGAATAGAAAAACCGATATTCTGATATTAGCAGATAGCTGATGGCTTTAATGACTTTCAAACCCATCGTTTTCCAAAATTAAAAAAAAAACTTTTTTAACTTCGCAATTTTGTTCTTTTTATGTTTCTTTTTGTTACCTAATCTCGTTAGTTGGTTACAGGTCAAATATGACATTATGGGTGTCAAGGGAATAAAAGGGATTGGTGTCTCAAAATCTTTTTTTTAAAGATTTTGTTATGACCTTACTGGCTTCGACACCGCTTTTTCACAAAAAAAAATTAAATTAATTTGATTTTTGTCATATTTGACGTTCTTTTTGTAGATGCAAGAAATATTCTGGATAATTACAGGTCTCGAGGGTTTCCTTTTTATGAAAAAACGACGATATTTAAATAGCTCTTTTTGTAATTAATGCCTTTCATGACATTGGATGTAATTTTGTTTCGAAAAAAAAATTAAAAGTATTACATACTTTAGCACTTCGCTTTTTTGTCTACTTGTTACCTAGTCTTACTAATGAAAGGCCACGTACTACATTATAGCTGTTTGAAGAAGGCGCAATCAAATATATTTTGAGTGCCAAAATTTGGCTTGACGGTTTTGACAGCGTTTTCTGGCAAGTTTCAATTGAAATTTTGTTTGTTCTTTGTTGTTCTTTTTAGCCGCTCTAAAAAATGAATAAGGTCAGGTCCTAATGCCCTTCTATAGAAGCAGTGGTAATCGCAAATTTGTGGTAATATTAATTTATTCCTAATGGTATTTATTACTTTGCAGTTAATTGTTTCAAAAAAATAAGTTAATTTTTTTTACTTTTCTGTTTTTGTTCTTTTTTGTATAATTGTTACCAAACCTTTTTATGGACTGGTCGCATATTTTTTCTGGTGATTTATAAGTTTTTTTTTGTTTAGTTTCAGGTTTATCTGACGGTATGTTGACTTTGTTATTAAATTTAGTTTTTAAGAGGGACATAAATTTTTTGATGTAATTAATGTTTGTTGTTGTTGTTGTTTGATTTTGCTGTTCGTTTTGACTCGCTTTCTTAATATTGACATATTACAGCAATCTAATGCATCAATTTTTACTCCACTGAGTTATTTGTTTTGGAGGTTATCTTATCGTTCATACAGAATTTTTTGAAAAAGACTTGGGCTTTTTTGGGATTCGCAAAAAATAATTTTTGGGTTTTTCTATCTGTTCCTCATTTGGTAGACAATTATGCCAAAATTGTGGATGGGCGAGGTCGGAACCTTATGTGCCATTGCACATTACCGAGCCGCCTTGTTATTTAAGAATTCAAAACTTGCACGATTCTTGCAAGATTCTGAATTCATTCTGAAGATTTCTTTAAATTTTCTCTTAATTTAGGATTTCGTCTGCAGGGGGTTTGAACAACTTTAATTTAAGTAACTTCCAGTGCAAATTAACTAGAAAAAAATTGTCAGAACTTTTATTGGGAATTGTTGCTTGAACCCAATTTTGGGGGTGGAACTTTATTCGAGGAAACTTTTTTTGTCATCACGCCTGTGGCCACCCTTTGTCTTTTTCAGCTGAAAACTTGAAAAACGTTTCGATTGAAATTCTGGTGCTGTCCAGCAATGCTTTTTATAATTAATCAAAATTCTTTTTAAAAAACGCCGTTATCCGCTCAAAGAGCTCTTATTTATGTGTTCTCATTTATTGCATTTACGCTCTCCTCACGTTTTTCTGTTTCATCAGGTGACAAGATTGCTGCTTTATTTGACTTAGTCTACTGAATTTCTCAACTGATCAGGTTTGAAAAATTTACACAAAATAGTGAGAACATTTCAGGTCAAAATAAAAACATCACAAGAGATGGGGAAAATTTGGAAAAAAACTAAAAGCATCGAGTTTATTCATTGGAAAACTTATTTCAATTTTTGGAATTTAGTACAAGTCAGCGCACTTCAATAGCATTGTTTTTAAGATCTGATTAAATTTTTTACGGCTTTTTCTAGTCAGCAAGCGATCAACTTGAACTAGCGCTTTTAGTCCGACTGGCTTTCTAAAATGACTGAAAGTCAAGTAGTTTTAAGTCATGAAACTTTTCCAAACTATTTTTCAGGTGGATGGATTAATTGGTTGTGAGCAAAGTTTCAGTTTTGGACAAAGTTTTTTTTCAGTTGCGGCAATTTGACTTCAATGCTATATTTCTGTTGATTTTGCAACAAAACGCTTTAAGATTGTAATAAATGATTTTTAAAACAATACAGATACACAGTCGATACGTCAAAGAATTTTATTGGAATTTGTCTTTGTTTGAAGTTTTTTTTGCACTGTCTCCTAATGTTATTAAGGTTTGGTCTCGTTGGTCCTCTAAAAAGGCAAAGTTCAGTTTGGTTAGTAGTTTCAATGTAAATCTAACGGTTATAACGACGTTGACACTAAGTCTGTAAGAAAGGAGAATTTTCTTCATTTGGCCATTTTCACACTGGCAAAATTTCGAATCTTTTCGATTCTTTCTACTCATATGGAACGGTTTTAAGGACTTGGACTGCATTTGTTTTCAAAAACATTTGTGAGTTGAGTTCAGACTGTTTCTGTAGTTTTTTCTCTTGTTGACGATTGTTGCTATTGAGAAGTCACACTGGCAATCAAATGGGTAATAATCAGGGCTCTATAACAGCTTGAAATCATATCGAATCATATTTTCTGTATTTTTTACTGTGCTGTCTCATTATCATTATTGACATGCTTTATTTGGTCGCCAAGAGATTAAGTAGTTTCAATTTATTGCTTACTATTTCAATGGCTCTGAAACCACACAATTTTAAAAAAATTTGTGAAATTTGTGAAAATGCAGGTGAAAATTTCTTTGCTGCCTGCAATCTTCTGTAACATAAAACTTTATTGTATTTGAAAAAACTTAAATCTGTTTCGGCGATAGATAGTGCAAAAGCTGTCAACAGTTGCAGTGACTTTGACTCCACTTAGTGTTTATTTTGTCTCTTTGTTTTTTTTTGCCAAAGTGGTGTTTGTTGTTTGAAATCTTATATTGGAAATACTTTTGAGGTTAATGCTTTTGGATCAAGTAATTTTGACAACCTTGTTTTTCTTTAAAAAAACAAGAGGGGCAATTTATACTGCGCTGTGGTAGAAATAATTATAGGGATTGATTCGTGTCACTAAAAGAAAGTCCATATTAAAATTTAAAAAATCCACTTATTAATCATAGGAATCATTTTTGGAAATATGGTGGACGTAAATTTAAAAAATATGAAGGGATGTGAAATTGAAAAGTTTTTTCGATCGCCCGTGTTAGTCTTCAAAATAGAAAAAATGTGGAATATCGGCAAAGTGTTCTATTTTGCACACTCATCTCCCCAATCATAGAGAAGCTTCATGAAAACGTCCTTCCTGTCTGAAAGACAAATTATGAATTATTTTTTTTAAAAGTAATTTTTCTCGTAAAATTTTGCTACAAGTTTACGCATTACAGTTTTAATTTTTTTGCATGTAATGTACCTGAAAAGGGGTGAAGGTAAGCAATTTTGGGGAAAATTGTGCAGATAAATTTTACCTGCATATGGCCTTACCTTCACAGTTTTCAGGTAAATTAACCTATACATTATTTAGTGTGCATCAGCAATTTCTAAGTAAACAGATTTTCAGATAGCTAATTGCTGCCTTGACACCATAACGCAAAACTCACACTAAATAATATCTTAAAATTTTTGACCCTGTTTATAACTATAATCCGTACCAATTTTAGCAGGTTTTAGGCATTCTTAAGCTGCATGTTCCTTGAAACCGAAACCCGGGTCAATGTTTCAGCCTTAATCCACCTTTTACAAGCGTAAAATTGGCGAATAGACCACTAATAATTTTCTTCTTACACTTTTTGCAATGCATGTAATTAGGAGAAGCTTGGCATTGCGTAATTAAAATTCTCTCAACTGGTCAACTGTTTTCTTTTGTGTTCACCAGGTGAAATCAGAAGTGTGAAGCTGTCTATGTTGCTGGGTGATTTGGATGACCAGCCTAAGAAGGGTCACTTCAGACAGAAAGTGTTGAAGTTACAGCACGAGGGAAAAATAAAAACTGTCGGCAGGGGACTAGAACGAGACATGATGAAGTAGGAAATATTATTTCTGAGAACTATCTTATCATTACAAACGACTGCGGGTACTGAATTTTTGAAGCTGGTTTCCACTAAATACATGGTAAAAGAGGTCTATATTTAATTACTCATAGTTGATCCATTTAATTGGTCTGTTAGTCGCAGCCACTGTCTGTTGTATACTTTAAAAGAAAGTGGCAGTGACTTACAGACCATTTAAATGGATTGATTTAGAAACTGAAGCAGTGGTTACAAGCGTGTACCTGAACCGAAATAAAAATAATAGTTTTATTTTGGTTCCCTTTGTCTCTTGTAATGATTAGTTTTAATTCACCTTCATTGAGTTCATGAAAAATCTAGTGCTCGATGTATCGCAGCAGATGGACAGAAAAATTCACCCAGACTACACTGTGCTACCCGCAATAGGAACGCTCTGATCAAAACGTGCTACCCGCAATTGGCTGTGATCAGACACGACCAGGGGTTCCAAGGCCTACAAATGGTGGAGGATAAGTGTCTGAGTGTTTGAGTTCCAGCCAGAGTTGGCTTGTTTTAGGGCAGTATCAGACCCAATCGGGCGATAGGTCTCGATTAACTTTATCTAGTCCATTCATTCTTTTAAATGAAAATGGCACCATTGTGTAAATATCACCAGCTGTTATTTCGGAAAATACAAAAACATTTGTTAGAGACATTTTTTATTTTTATTTTCCTACGTGAAAAGCTTGCAGAAAAATAATATTCAACAATGCTTTGTATGACGTTTTCACCTTTTCAAAGAGAAATTTGTTTTTTGATATCTGATATCTTAAAACAACAAGTAAGATGTATGTGATTAGACTTACTCACTTTGCTTCTTCTAATTTAGTTTTCATTGAATAATTTTTGATAAGAGACGGAAAGGTACAATGCGGATAACGTACAATAGATTTTTGATGGTCAGTAAAATTAGTGAACTTTTAAACTTCTTCTTTCATTCCCGGCTGTTTTTTTCAGCAACTAAACCTGTCTAAAGGGGGGATAATCGAAAGAATGGGTTTTGCTGAAGAACAACTCGCCGACTTAACTATGAGGAAAACACAAATCTGATTCAGAAAAAATTTGGAAGAATTTTTTGCTGGCGGTTAAATTCATCCGACTTTTTTTAGTTGGTGATTATCCGACTCATTCAACAAACTTGGTAGAGCAAAAAATTGCGATAGACTATTAGATAAGTTCTCAAATTCTAAGTAGTCATCAATTGCATGCATTAAGACGCGCTATTCAGGTATTAAGGAGGGTCTCACTCGAGAAACAAGTTCATTTTTCGACCAACTGCTGTTCCTGAATCATGGATCGGAAAAACTATGTCAACTGTTCTTGGATCCGTTTTTACTACTAACCAAAAAATCTTTTTGCTCCGTTTCCTGATAGGAATATTGTTCTAAGAATTCTTTTTTGTTCAGCTTCCTTTTTGACCAAAAAATATAGATTGCGTAAAACGTTTTGAGTGCTGTTTTGAGTGCTGTCTAGAAAATTTTTAATTGATCGATGTTGATGAGCAAATTTTGTTTTTTTTTTGGTATTTTTTATCTTCAATGGTTTTTTCGAATTTTTAGCTAATCGGGCTCTATTTCGTCTATTTCTGATATTTGGATTCATTTTGACTTAATTTTTGAATAATCTGTCAGTTAGCTACTTTTGGGTTTCCAACACAAACTTTAGAAATTAGATCTTGCTTAATGATGTAAAACTTTGTAATTTTTGCTGCTTTTTCAGCTGTTTTCTTAAATAATCAGAAAAGTTTCTCGATATATGTTACAGTTTGGTATTCATTCGGATATATGTTACTTGGTAAATTAAATATTTGTTCAAAAAAGACCTTTGAAAAGAAGCCAATCTGAAAAAAAAAGGTTGGGTCAAACGTGAAAAATTATATCACATTCTCAAAAATGACCCAAAATTAAATAATTTGTCATAAAATTTCCACTTTTTGACAAACAATATAAAAATTTTATGAAAACGTTTACCTTGTTACAAATTTGCAGCTTTGTAAGGAAACAAATTGTTTTTTTGATTGTGACTGACTACCTTAGTTAGCTCAATTTGATATCACTTGATATGTTTCATCAGATTGAGTTTCGATCTCAAAAAAACTTTGATTGGAATTTCATTAGCCTGTGCATTTTTCATTGCTAAAATTTAGCATGTTTTTTGGAAGTAAGCACCTGTATCTTTGGATATCTATCCCTATTGATTGCGCCCTCTGATATGGCTGTTTTCAATCAGTTTTTACAACTTTTCGTGAACTAAACAACGGAATGAATAAATACACCGCCAAACATGGAAACAATTTTTTGTTGACGGCATAAATGGTTAAGAGACCAAAAATTTAATAATAGGAAACTAAATTTTTGCTTCATCCTCTCATACTTTTTTGACGAGACATATCAAGTGAATACAAATTGAGCTAACTAATGTAGTCAGTCACATCAAAGAAGACAACTTTTTTCATTACAAAACTGCAAATTGGTAACAAGGTGAACGTTTTCATAAAGTTGTTCACCTCTGTATATTTGTTAAAATTGCGCTCCAGAACCAAAACAGATTAACTGTCTACCGAGAAAGAAAGTAGCTCCGTTAACGAACACGTGACTGTATTTTTTTATACAACAGTAACTTAGATTGAAAAATAAATGTTTTCGATTTATATGATCTTTTCATTGTCTTGTGTCATGAGATTTTTGTTCCTAAGTTGAAACAAATAATAAAATTTACCACTTTTGAACCTATTTAGTTTTTCACTTTTCAGTTGTAGCTTTTTCTTGACGTCTAATACGTCTCAGGCAAAAATAGTGGAAATTGAATTTGTCGGACCCCTTTTTATTCGATTTATCGCTCAATAATTTTTGACATTTGTCTTTGAAAACGAGATAAAAAGGTAGAAATCGGAGGGCATTAAATCACTGAGCGGTTCTCTTTTAGCTTTACTAGTCTCTATAATTGCAGAACTCAGCGAAGCTGCAGCTTCTGAGGAGACAGAAATTAATGGATTGAAGAATGGTTTTGTAATTTTTCTTTGTTTAAAGCCTCTACAATCGTCCACAATTGCTCCGATTCCAAATGAACAATGGTGCTGCATAATGGTTGCATGTTGTTGTGTACATACTGTACTTGTATTTATATAAACTTGCCTTTTAATGGAAAGTTTAGGTTCAATTTCTAGTTCTTAAACTAACAGGTGGTAATTTTTTGACATTCTAAATTATTCGCGATAAAGCTTGATAATTTTGTGCTTACTCCTGGAAAATATTCTTAATTCGTGCTTAAGCTTATAGTTGTATTTGATGAAGCTTTTAATATTATACTATAATGTATCTGTTTCTGTTTTATGGTTAATTTTTCTCTCTTGATACCCATGCAAATATTCTACAAGATTGTAAACATCTCGATGCTTTGTTGCCATGTAGCGTGCAAAAACTTAGGTTAAGTTCTCATGTTTTAGAATAATTCACAAGCTATCAAAGTTTAAATTAACTCTGTGTAATAACAAGATGACTCATTATAAAGAATTGTTAGCGGGAACCCCAGTATCTGTAAAGCAACATTGTTTTGTTTCAGACTGATTTTCCGAGGAGATATAGCAACTCAAGTGAAACGAAAGGAGGAAATCCAGAATGAGATAGAACACCTCACTAACAAGTTGAGGAAGGTGAATGTGGTGGTAGAACATCTCAAGAAGAAAAGAGAAGTTGAGACTATGAAAGTCAGAGTCAAGTTGGAGAAAGAGTTGAAGCAGACTAAAGAAACGGCTAAAGGTATTTCGAATCTGATTCCAATTTTTCCTAGCTCAACTATGGCACTTCATATAATAATGATAACTTTCTTTTTGCGTAATCGCAGCGGAGCAGCATTAGGCTTTTTAGTCTTAAGTGCATTAACAGCCTGTTCTCAGTTATCCTTTTTCTATATTTTGTATGATCATAATTGATCTTGCTACGCTTTTATAATAACACCGTAAATTTAGGAATTCTAGCCAAATGGCTAATTGTTACAAAAAAGCTAAAAAGTTATGTTATATGCAATGCAGATAGGACTGATTACATAGAGAGCGGGAATTATATCGAGATTTCCGTCCTCCTTATAAATTTTAGTTGATAGTCTCACCTCTTAGCCTAAATAACCCTTATAAGTTCAACAATACGCATTTATTTTGTTTTTTTTTCACACGTGATGATGAAAACAAGAACGTTATTTACAGCGTGAAAAGGCGACAGGTCCCGTACTAATGTTAAAATTAATATTGTTTTTTGTTAATTTTTGGAATACAATTACTGATTAAACATGTTTGTATGAAGAGAAGGAGACAGAAATTTTTCATTTTCGAGCCATCCATCTCATATCAGTGAAATGGCAAATGTCATGAATATGCAATGTATAGCAATCTGTACTACTAATCTGTGCTATTTAAGCATCATTCGTGCTCATTAAACATGTTCTGCTCTATGGAATAATATTTTGAAATTTTAAGATGACTTAACTCATGTTTTGTCCGCTTAAACAGAAAAACGTGGTTAAATTGTTTTGTTTTTTATGCTGTATGCAAATTTGTTACGATACGCAATGCTGAATTTCTGTAGACAAAACATACAAAGGAACTCAACAATACTTCAAAATCAAGTGAAAACATGCTTGTTTTAAGAAAAAAATGGGGGCCAACCATTCATTAGAGGCCAACCATTCATTCATAAAAATACTTGAAACTAATAAAAGAATCGTACTTCTCCAAAACGGAAGCCAGAAAAAATCTAAAAAAATATGGTAATTTTATCAAGAAATGGTACAAAAAGTCAGTTTGAAGAGAAAAAGCAAGTATTTTTTTGAACAAAATGAGGTATCGATGTGTCCAAGAAGCTGTTTTTGTTCTGCCAAATTCTACTGAAACTAGAGAGTGATGAAAGTTTTCGAGTTTTTTGAAGATATGAAACGAGTTCTTTTAAGTAAAACATACAAAAAATATTGAGTGGTCACTTATCTTTTGGGGTACAATACAATCAGATGGACGGAAATACTTCGTTAGGTGTCCAAACAAGCTAAACTGTATAAGCTATTTGGAGATTTTGAGACATTGCGTATCCGAGATCACATTTTTTAACACCTGTCCATGAATTAAAGATTGTGTTAGAGTATACACTCTAGTAAGTAAGTTGTGATCATAAGATGGAGATTGAAATGATAGCTCGATTTAAGAGAGCATAGTAAGACTATCCTAAATGTGGACCAGTTGGCTCAGTAGAGAGCACAGGATTGCAATCAGTTAAGAGATTGTGGGATTGTAACCCACATAGGTCCCAAACTTTACTCTCACTATAATGCTGTTGACATAGAATCAATATAACGAGCAAGGAATTGCTCTAATAGATTTGCTGCAGTTTCTTTCCAAAAATGGAGTGGAGTTGAAGTGACCGTCATTTAGTCCAGATGTCAGTCCAATTGAAAACCTATGGGCGATTATGAGTTTTTTGGGGGAAATTTAGAAAAAAATTATGGAAACTTTGGATCGAAAAGGAAACTATACCTGTATGAGAACTATACAAACTATTTACTAGACTCTAAAAAGCTAATATCGCGGGCTTAATATCGATATGCCGTGTTACTAGAGAACTCATTTGATCTCACTTTTCTTTTTTGTTCTGGTTATCTTTTAAAAGATCTTCAGGAGAACGTAGCTTTTTGGTATAATAGCGAAAAGCGCAGCTTTATTTAACTTCATTTTTGTTATAGGTAACAAAGACAAAAGCATCTCTGATCTCAACGCTGAAAACGATTTACTCCTTGTGTTACGAGACAAACGGGCCAGTGAACAAGCACGAGCCGAGAAACAACTAAACGATTTGCGAAATCAAATAAAGCGAGTCGACATTTATCTAGTCTCGTTTCAACGATCGCTTTTCGGGTTCCATGATGAAGAAATGAGCGCTAAAAAGTTTAAAAACGCCTTTATAAATATTTACGACCAGTTTATGAGAGATAACGTGCAAGACCCGCTGGCAGAGTTCATGCGAAAAGAGAAACTTCTAAAACGAATTCATTCATCAAGTTGCAAAAGGGTTTCATCATTTCGAAGCAAATCAATGCCAGCTCAAAACCGACTCGAATTTCACAGTTCGCTTTACTTCTCAATAATCGAACTACAAAACGAGACGTCGAAAATGACAACTGAGAAAATAAAGCAATTGAAAATGCAAAGAGCGCATTTGCTGAAAGATTTCACGGTTTTGTCGAACCATTACTACCGGACAAGAGATATGTTAGAACAGAAAGGCGCGGATGTTGAGCAGTACAAAATTGATCTTCCTTTTTGAAAACCGAATTTGTAAAAAAGGCTGAAACAAAAGGGCAAAATCAAGACACTACCATTAAAATCTTTGAAGAACTTGTTAATCACTAGGATATCATTTTTATAGCTGCGAAGCTGTAAGCTGAGCGAAGCTATATTGCGGTGCTCTTGGTTTTTTACAATTCAAAGAATTTGAATTGTATTGGGGCGCTGTCTTTTTTTTTAAGATCTGTTCACACATTACATATCAAAATTACATATCTCACTAGTGGTGTTTTGTTCTCCCTAGCAGCATTTTGACATTGATTTTCTGTTTTTTTTTTATTTTTTTCATCTGATTTTTTCTTTAGAAATGGTTTTCCCAATTCACTCATTGTCCGTTCTAGGTCTTGTTGTTTGTTAAGTCAATGAAAATTCTTTGAATTGTACGTCAGGACTTGTCCTGCTATGTTTTTTTGTTTCGTCGTCTGACGCTCTTTTTTCGTTTTACATTTGTTCACACGGCAAAGCTGAAAAAGTCAAATTTTCTGAATGACTTCTTCCTCTCACTAACGGAATTTCCGCGTGACGTCATTTCTCACTCGCTTTAGCAGAAGTTTTTAGGTTATTTGCGTGATTAGATTTTGATCATACGTGCCTTACCCCACTCAATAAAATGACTTTTACATTTTAAAACTTAAGTTTATTTTGAATTTGTTTAAGGTCAAAGGAACTAATTTGTGCAGTAAAGGTCCCTAATAAGAGGCTTCTGCGGAATGAATTTTAACAAGCTTTATTAATTTATCGCTGAATGTTGTTCACCTAGTTTTTTTGAGCGGCGTCGATTTTTCTTTCAATTTAGATCTGTATCTGTTTCTATCTCTATTATATGGCACGCAGGTCTATTCTTTCGCAGCTATTCCGGCAATCTGCCGGCTATGTTTAAAATTGTTTGGCGCATTGAGACGTAAAATTCAATTTTAGCTTAAATAATGTTAAACAATTCCTTTATTTATTTGATTTTTCTGCAATTGAGTTATAATGTACAGATAATTTAATGTTTTTTGTGGTCCAATTCCTTCTTAACTGATTGCAGCAAACTCAAAGGCGTATTATTCAACAACAAAGAGTAGAATATATTGCTTCATATGAAGAATTTCTTTGTAAAAGTGTTTCACCATATGGTGGAAATCATCCCTCATTCACCACCATGAGTCACACACAAATATATACAGTTTCCAGAGTGTAAATTTCAGTGTAAAATTACAAAATTGACCAATCTATGATTGGCTAAATAAAAATATCAAACCTGAAATCAAATAATGTCATGAACTGTTTGCTGCAAACTTTATCAGTGTTCAGAACTACTTTAAAAAATGATCTGCCAATTGTTTATTCGACTTATTGTTATATATATATATATATATATATATATATATATATAAAATATATCTATGTGTATACTGTATATATATATATATATATATATATATATATATATATATATATATATATATATATATATATGTATGTATGTATGTATGTATGTATATGTTAGAATATCGATCAAACTATAGTCGATACATATATATATATATATATATATATATATATATATATATATTATGGAGATATATTATGATATCTCCGGAAGTGTGAATGAATTCTTAGAAAAGTGCAAATGCATTCCATTTATGGTTCCCTTTGCGACTGATTTGCAGAAGCAAACCATATTGGGTAACCCTTGCGACACCCGCTATAAATCATGGTGCTAAGATTAGTCTTGTATCTTGAATTTCTCGCACTGATAATGGGCATACATACAGCTGATTTTTGAGCCCTTTTTCATCCCCAAAATCAAATCACCATCTGGATCTAATAATTAGAACTCTCCTGTAAATCTCTAAATTCTCCAGTAAAATTTAATTCTTGTTATTCTCTGATTTTGAGAAATTAATTTTTCTACTTAGTTAAAAACGCTTTTATTCCGCTTGCGAAAACCCATAACCCAACAGATTATGGGTCCAGCAATTTTCTAAGTCTTAAAACTAATTTCTAAAACAAAACTAATTTGTTGTTGACAGTCATAATCCTTTTCTGCTTAGTACCTATTCTTTTCACAACTGTTTTGCCTGCTCAATCAACGATGGATCAACAGACAGTGAAGCTGCTGACCTAAACAGGAAAGGCACAGGACTTTTCAATCTGGAGCACAATATTTGTTGCAATGATGCAGACGAAGGGACTCTACAAATCACTACTTGGGACAGAGGAGCAACCCAATGAGGCTGCAACACTAGCCAATGGGGCGAGCAATGATGAAAAAAAGAACCACAAGGTGCTGAAGGATGCATATGAGAAGGAATTTGCAGACATCAAGGAGAAACGGAACAATGTGTGGTGCCATCTGGCACTTACTCTAGATGCAACAACCCACATGCTGATGAGACATGACTGTGTGGGAGATGACGGCATCGGAGATGGAGCAAAGGCTTGGAAGCTTTGGCAAGAGAGTTTTCAGAGTGTGGATACGCCGACAGTGGCGACTTTGGTGTCACAGCTTGCTCGACTGCAGCTCGAGGATGCTGAGGATTTGGATAGCTTCTTCATCAGAGGACAGGAGTTGCTCACAAGGCTACAAGAAGCAGGGGAAGCAGTCTCAGAGACCCTCTTCAACGCCTTGTCCTCAATGGTCTGCCAATGAGGTATGAAGGTTTTGTTATACAGGAAAGCTTTATCCCGGCAATGAACTTCACAGAGTTGATGAAAAGGCTGCAGAACTTCCATGAGAGCACAGCACAGAGGCACAAGGGACAAAGTGTTCCAGTGGCACTGGCAGTGAAGCGTGACTTCAAGAAAGGACTCAAGAAAGGAAACTGCTTTGTGTGTGGGGTCCCTGGACACTTTGCCAAGGACTGCAGGAGGAAGGAGACAGTACAATGCAGCAAGTGTGGTGAGAAAGGTCACCTAGACAGGGCATTCAAGAGACAAAGAGATAGAGGCAAACAGGAGTCAGTGGCAATGAGTCCAGCATTGGCTTCACCAGACGACGAATACTGGGCAGCTCTTACCCAGTGGAAGACAGCAGACATGCTAGTGGACAGTGGTTGTACAGATCACATAGTGCCGAACATCGATGCGTTCATGGACTTTCTGCCTATTCAATCAGTGGTCAGAAATCCCTACGGATAGGCTTCCAGAGTGGTGGGCAGAGGCTGTGTGAGGATCAGCATACCCTCAAACAAAGGGGAATTCCGATGCGAACTCAAAAATGTTTTGTGTGTGCCGGACTATTCTTCAAACCTCCTATCAGTCTCAAGATGCACGGAGTGGGGACATAGCTTCATTTTTGAGAAAGAAAACAGCTGCATGAAACTGCAGAAGGGAACTCGGGTAAAACTAACACAAGAAAATAATTTATTTTACTTACCCTGCAGCGTTCTAGAATTCAAGATGAGTTCCAACAGCGTGAAACTTGACAGTGCAAGGAAGTGGTAAAGACGATTGGGTCATTTGAATCAAGCGGATGTGGTCAGGAATGGAGACAGTGGGGGAACTTGATGAATAATGCAGTGTGTGTGCATTGGCCAAGATCAGAAAAACTCCAGTACCAAGAGAGGCAGAGCCCCAAGCAGAAGAGAAGCTGGAGAGGGTGTTCACAGACGTGATGGGACCTTTCAGAGTAGAGTCACTCTCAGGGTTCCGGTTCTGCATTGTGTTTGCAGACCAGTACACGAAGTTTGTGTTTGTGGACTTGCTTAAGGCAAAGAGTGAAGCACTGGCCAGCCTGAAGAAATTTATTCTCAGTGTCGGGACGCTCAAGAAGCTGAGGCAAGAAAATGCGAAGGAGTTTCTCTCGGAACAGTTCAAGACATACTGCTTAGATGCAGGCGTTCTACAGGAGAAGACCATACCAGAGACGCCAAAACAGAATGGGTTAGCTGAGAGGTGCAACATGACACTGCTGGAGATGGAAAGATGTTTGCTCATTGACTCGGGACTTCCCAAGATGATGTGGGGAGCAGCAATTCTTCACGCAGCAAGGATCAGAAACTTGGTCTATTTTTGGTTGCACAGTCTTCATGAGGAAGCGGGACAGAGATGTCAGCAAACTTCAACCCAAGGCACTGGAAGGAAAGTTTGTTGGTTACACTGAAGGAGACAACCGATACCTGGTGTACGTACCGAACACACGCAAGGTTGTGCCAGTTCGAGATATGATCATCAAGGAGTCCGAAGTTGGCTCAATCCATGACAACACATAGACGCCCGATCTACTAGATGAGGGGTCACAGCAACTGGGGATCTGGCACTCAGATGATGGTCATCAGGACGATAGCAACAGAGAGGAGCAGGGCACCTCTACTGCAATAAAGGAGGAGGGGCATGACGCAGAGAGCGTGAACACTCAAGAAACGACATTGAGACAAGATGCCTCAGATGTTGGATGAAGAATCTACTGCAACAAGAGGGAATCTCAGAGACTCTGAGTCACTGGAAGCCAGTGAAACGGAGGACTTCTCACAGACAGTTGGCTTCTTTGAAAAGGCACTGGAGCAAGCGGACAGGGCAGAGCCCAGACGAGGGACACGAGCAAGGAAAGTTCCAAAATTGTTTGGAGAAGTCAGGACCCATCTTGTTGTGACTGAGGGTAACTATGTGAAACCCAAAACAGTCTACGAAGCCAAACAATCTGACGAATGGGACCAGTGGTACCGGGAAATGAATGACGAGGTCAAGGCACTCCAAGACAACGAGACTTGTGACCTAGTGAGACCACCCACAGACAGGGACGTCATACAGGGCAAATGCGTCTACAAAGTGAAATTGGGACCCAGTGGTCAAGTCGACAAATACAAAGCACGCTATGTGGCGAAAAGCTTCAAACAAGTTGACTACTTTGAGACTTTTTCGACTACCTGTAAGCCAGAGACATTCAGGATTCTACTTGAGCTATCAGCGAAGCAGGGCCATGTGATGCACCAATTTGATGTCAAGACTGCTTTCCTGCACTCACCAATTGAGGACGAAGTGTATCTGGAACAGCCATAGCAGTTTGTAAAACGCAGATCAGATGGGGGAGAAGTTAGTATGTCGACCAAAATAAATCAATTTATGGTTTGAAACAGGCTGCTAACAACTGGTACAAAGAGCTGGGAAACTTCCTACTGAGACAAGGGTTCACCAGAAGCAGGAACAATCACTGCTTGTTCGCAAGATTAGAGGCAGAGGATTACACCTTCATCTTGGTCTTGGTTGACGACATCATAGTAGCGTCAAGAAGTATGACAGTGATCTCCGATGTCAAGAAGGTACTAGAAGCAACATTTCACATGGAAGACAGAGGGAGACTACACTGGTTTCTGGGCCTTAGAATCATACAAGAAGGGGGCAAAGTCTCAGTCGACGAAGAACACTACATAGAAACAATGCTTGAGCGGTTTCAAATGGATCAATGCAAACCCTCAAGAACTCCAGCTGATTTGAATTTGAAACTTCAGATAGCACAGAACGGAGACGAAGAAGTGGACCAGAGGATCTACAGAAGCTTGGTTGGATCACTTCTTTATCTGGCCAAACAGACGAGGGCAGACATCATGTTCACAGTCAACATTCTGTCTAGGCACATGAACGCACCTACTAATCAACACTGGCTATGCGGAAAACGACTTCTGCGATATCTTCAAGGTTCAAAAGCTTTAAAATTTACTTACACAAAAGAGGCCAGTTATGATTTAGTGGGGGAAAGTGATGCAGACTGGTTTGGAGATGTGAAAGACAGAAAATCAACAACGGGCTATTACTTCAAGCTCAACGGACGTGGCGCAGCACTCAGCTGGGGTGTCAAGAAGCAGGCCACAGTTGCTCTTTTTTCATCAGAAGCAGAATATTAGGGCATGGCAGCAGCAGTTCAGGAAGCACTCTACTTGAAACAACTTCTACAGGATTTTGGCATCCAACAGAAACATCCAATGGCAATTGGAGAGGACAACCAAAGTTGTATCAGACTTTGCCAAAACCCAGTCAAGCACAAGAGGAGCAAGCACATCGAAACAAAGTTCCACTTCATTCGGGACAAGACAGGGGATGGGACTATTTCAATTCATTACGTTCCTACAGACAAAATGGCAGAGGACATCCTCACAAAGTCCTTACCCGTTCCAAAACCGGAAACATTCAGAGCAGTTTTGATGGGAACAGACTCTAAGCAATCAGCTCAAGTCTGAGTGGGGGTGTTAGAATATTGATCAAACTATAGTCTTAAACTTAGTGAGAATTAGAAAGAAAGTTAAACTTATCAGATTAGAAAGACCAAAGCAAATTGATTATAATCAGAGAATTTATATAAATGAATCGTCAAGAAATGGTGCTTAGAATCAATATTCGGTTCAAATTGGTAAATCTAGATAACGAATATTAGAGTGAGTTTATTTGATGTAAAATTTTCAAAGCATGTATTAAATGATTATGATATCTCCGGAAGTGTGAATGAATTCTTAGAAAAGTGCAAATGCATTCCATTTATGGTTCCCTTTGCGACTGATTTGCAGAAGCAAACCATATTGGGTAACCCTTGCGACCCCCGCTATAAATCATGGTGCTAAGATTAGTCTTGTATCTTGGCTTTCTCGCACTGATAATGGGTATACATACAGCTGATTTTTGAGTCTTTTTTATCCCCAAAATCAAATCACCATCTTGATCTAATAATCAGAACTCTCCTGTAAATCTCTAAATTCTCCTGTAAAATATAATTCTTGTTATTTTCTGATTTTGAGAAATTAATTTTTCTACTTAGTTAAAAAAGCTTTTATTCCGCTTGCGAAAACCCATAACCCAACAGGTTATGGGTCCAGCAATTTTCTAAGTCTTAAAACTAATTTCTAAAACAAAACTAATTTGTTGTTGACAGTCATAATCCTTTTCTGCTTAGTACCATTTCTTTTCACAACTGTTTTGCCTGCTCAAACTACGATGGATCAGCAGACAGTGATGCTGCTGACCTACACAGGAAAGGCACAGGACTTTTCAATCTGGAGCACAATATTTGTTGCAATGATGCAGACGAAGGGACTCTACAAATCACTACTTGGGACAGAGGAGCAACCCAACGAGCCTGCACCACTAGCCAATGGGGCGAGCAATGATGAAAAGAAGAAACACAGTTTTTGATCAATGGGTCTAAACTTACTGTAAATAGGTTCACTCAATAACTGAACCACTAATTTTTATTTGAAAAAGTTACGAAGTACATCAATTGGCAAACGAATCTCTTAAAATATTTAAAACAAGATGTATTATGAATAAATATCCATTAATCTGGACTTCTGGTATATCTGAACAAAGTGTACTAAAGATGTTTAGTTGGGGCCATTTTTTGAGAAAGACTGACAGAGTTTTCAAAAATTAACCAACAGATTCGGTTCAAACAAATCAACAAATTTCTTCTATCTCTAAGCCAAATGCCGCTATCGTTAATAAATTTGTTAAATTTCTGAAAAAATTTTACTCTAAACTTTACTAGAAATCGTTACGGAAAACGTGAAAACAACAGCAGAAATGGAACAAATATTCAAAATTCAGTAAACTTCCACAACTGCTCGGAAAAAAACTGAACTCCTGAAGAACTTTTGTCATTCTAGGCTTACTAAGGTTGTGTCAGAAAAAATATATATCAGCATTGTTTAATTAAGTCATCATCATCAATTCTTGTTCAAATGCTGCCTGATTCTCGCCTCTTTGTTATCAGATCTACGAAGGATTTTAAATAAGAGATGAGTTCAAACTTATGTTTTCCTTGAGAATAATGATAAGGCAAGATAGATGACATTTTTCAGAAAGATATCTTGAAAGCACTGTAATCATTTTGCTTCTAATGCAGCACGTGCTCTCGGGGCTTTCAATTGATTCCTGAACGCAGGGAGATACGCTTGCACGCATTAATCAAAAGAAAGGACGTGCCTTACTAAAACTGTTTGAATTGCACTGGTTTGCTGTCTTTGTTAAAGATCTGTTAACAATTTTTTCAAAGGAATGAAAACGCCAGTACGTTTAGGGCGTAAAATTTTCCAAATATTTTAAAAATCGAGTAAGAAGTTGGTATTTGAATAAATTTTAGGTTTTTGAAAACGAATTGTTTTCACTTGCGGCAATTTGACTGCTGTTTTCAGTGTTTCTTCAATTGAGTGCCATTAATATCATTAATCTGTTCTCTAATGGAACCTATTTGCGACTAACTGAGGTCATCGACGGGCAGGTGATGTTTGTTGCCACTATTTGTTGTCAAAAAGAATATTGAAAACTTGATTTTTGCCCCTTTTTTATTGATATTTCAATTGTCTCATCACCTAGTATCAGTAATGACAGTATCATTGGTTGCTAGTGAGGCATAGACTAACAAGATTAAGTGTTTGAGTTTATGGCTAATGGTTTTCAAAACTTTGACACTAATTGTTCTCAAATTAATTTAACGAACTTTTTAATGTTTTGAAAATCTTTTTGGCACTTTTTCTCTAATCGTTTAATCTCATTAAGAACAGGATTCATATGTCGTTTAAATGAATTATTTTAATCAATTCAATTTTTTCAGTTCAAGCTCATTCTTTCTATGACTTTGATTTCTTCTTTGCAAAAAAAGTGTCCAGTTTTCAGACTTTACTTGTGTTTTTTGTTCAATTAATTGTAATATCTCTTAGTTTACTCAATGAAAAGTATCATCAGTTGCTAAGGAGCCTATCTGAAATAATTGTTTCAGTTGACAACTGGTTTTTTTCTTTGAATTGTACGCTTTTCGTTTTCAAAAAAAATTTGTTAGTCTTTTCAGTTTTGTTATCATTTGTTCTACTTATTACTTGTTTGTTTTTACCTTTGAATCTCATTAAAGGCAAATTTAATCGGTTACCCATGGGTAACAACTGAATCTAATTAGTCGCTTGTGTTCACAGCAATCGTTTTTAAACGACTCTTAACACCTGCTTTTTGAAAAAAATTGAATTTTTTGTCTTAATTGTTTTTGTTTTTCTTCTTATCCTGCCTTCTTTGTAGTTATATTGACCTTTTTCAGCCAATAGGACTGCTGAAAAGTATTTTGAGACTTCTGAAATTTATTGATATTCTAGAGCTAAAAATTTTAGCTTTCAGCTATGAGGTTCTTTTAGTTTTGCGCCAGTGGTTTCTAAAATTTGTTTTTTTTGCCAATATTCTTCAGCTTTTGCCTCTTTGTTCTCTGCGTTAAAGACTTGAGTGGTCTATGTAAAACAGAGTACTTCTGCCAGGAAAAACTCAGCGACAAATTTTTTGCAGTCAAAGCCAAAAAATGCGTATTGTGCTTGACCTTTTATTCGGATTTAAGATTGGTGCAATCTTTGAAAACTGTGCAAATAATTATTAAACAGGTCAAATACATTGCCGAAGACATTTGTTTTCCGAAAAACAGACAAAGTTTCAGTTTTTAACCGATTTCATTAACCCTAATAATTTAACTCCTGAGTTGAATGATCTTAACTATATAAATTTTTACTCAAATAAATCTCTCAAAACTTTGACTCAAACTCTAAGTAATTGCCTTCAAGTTTAGGCTGAAAGTTT